>NC_091944.1:39997070-40303320 GCF_041260155.1 Ptychodera flava
AAAATTCATTAAATATGCAAATTACCGGTAGGAGCTCGATGAAGTAAAAATGCTTAATCACTTTCAATAATGTTGTATCATAGCATCTATAATGTACATAGCAAGTTTTTTAAACTTTGGTTTAGTCAATACAGATAAATATCCCTGATTATGAAAGTTCATTAAATATGCAAATTAGGAATTGACTGATGTAAAAATGCTGTATGACATTTAATAATGTTTTATCATAGTATTTTTAATGTACATAGCAAGTTTCATCAATTTCGGTCATGTAACGTTCAATTTAAATCCTTAATTTCAAAAAATCATTAAATATGCAAATTAGGATTTCGATGAAGTAAAAATGCTTAATGACTTTCAGTAAGGTTAAATCATAGTATCTTCAATATGCATACCAAGTTTCGTAAATTTTGATCGAGTAAATTCAGATATATACACCTAATTAGGAAATTTCATTAAACATGCAAATTAGTAGCTTTCTTCCACGTCACCCCTTAATATCTTTCAAGGCTAATATATCTTGGTGTGATCAAGATTTGTAGCGAATCTCATCAAATTGTGTGCAGTCATTGTCAATATATATCAGTTTTTTCTAAAATCATTAATTATGTAAATGAGCAAAAAGTAAGCAAGCCACACCCACCAAAAACTAATCAGTTCTTGCCATTTGCAAACTGAATCTATGTACCAGATTTGATTCTGATCTGATGAGCCGTTTTTGAGATATTGAGTACACAGACAGACAGACAGACACACAGACAGACAGACAGACAGACATCGCTGTGACATATGCCCACGTGTGTCAACACGTGGGCAAAAAAGGGTACAAGAAGTGCTCATGACTATGGTATTTACTAAACAGGTCATTAAACCACTGTCACGGCAGTGGATCACGTGGTCTGGGCTGCCTATTTCCCTTGGCAAAAGGTTAGACCAATTTTAAACTTCACAGAACGAACTCGGTGAATAATGATCGCTTCCTTTCTACCTGTTTCTTTTAGTCTCCTTGTCCCTCTGTCTTCTCTGTTTGTATGTACAGAGTCGCTGTCACACAAAAAATCTATCTATCTATCTATTAACCTATCTGCCTGTCTCTGTACCTAGTACTATTTCATGAGTTATGCAGATGACAAATACCGGTCGAGAGGTTTTATGGTTCCTTCCTTTGTGAACAAGTCATTGACAATGACATAGTCCCCACTTGTAATAGGAGTATTAGTCTTGATGGGGCAGGGAAATTTGGTCATTAAGAAGTATTACTGGAGTGTATATGTTGAGATCTGTGGGGACATAGGTCTATGTCGTCATGTCCAAGTTATGGTTCTAAATCGGGAAAAAATATCAGACCTCTAGCTGTATTGGCCAGCCAAGAAATACATATGTGCAAAATAAATGAAGTACAAGATGTGACATCTTAAGGTCTAATATCCTATCAAAATTGGAGGGTATAGAACTTGTGGTTACTGAGTTATGCATATATATGTATATGTATAATCAAGGTCAAAGTTCATCGAGGTCATGTGACATTTTGAAAAAAAATTGTATTGCAAAGTCGTAAAAATCTAGTTTTGCGACATGTTCTACCTGACATAAGCAGAGTGAACTCACTGTTTTGTATGTGTGCCGTAAAGTGGTATCCCCTTGACAGTGGTTGCCATTCTGTTTGTACAAGTATAGGATGGTTGGCTTCACTCGATAGTGTAATTGCACCATGTGCTTTGTAATGGATGTAAACTTATACGGAGCCATGGATCTCGGCAATGCTTAGTGTTCAACGCATTAATCCCGGTTGAATAAGGACAAGTTTACATTGTAGTCGAAATGGCCTCAGTCAACCTAGGAGGCCACATATTGCAGCTACCTAGTGCGTGAGATGCAGACAGTTTCAAATTACGTGAAATTGGTTGTTAGGGATCGGCTTTCACTTACAGAAAACAAATCTGCACTGAAGAGTAACAAAAACGAAACTCGAATCTGCTCTCTTCACGAATACATTTATCAAAACCAGATATGAACTGTAAATGCTCACGTGTTTCATTGTACATGTATATTGCAGTTATGTGTAAATTTGAACCTTTGCCACATGTTTGCAACTTCATTGAAAGTATTATGATCAACATAATGAACAATATTCACCACAGATTAAACTCTATTGGTCATTAAGTATTCAAATACACAATTAGCTGAAATAGAAATAATTAATTTCTTTGACTGCTGTCATTGTATCACCACTTTATATAGCAAGTGTAATTGCCTTTGGTCAAGTCCTTCAAACTATATGTTCCAAAAGCTCATTAGATATGCAAACTATTAATTAGCTGACATGAAAACTTAAGTGCGAAATGACTTTCAATATTGGTATAACCTGGCATTATCATCAATAAACATAGCATGTTATGACAACGTTGATCAAATAAATCCAAGCATGTATCCCTAATTAGGAAAGTTCATTAACCCCTTGACTACCAAGGCCAATGTATTCCTATATACCAGGCCCCTTATGTAAATATTGATAAAATCTTAGGTGTGGTAATTGCATGAACACTGCTTAGAGTAAAAATTAAGTAAGTACCAATAAACCATTATTTTCTGAATCAGCATGAAATTTCCCACTTTTTCATACATAAGTTTTGTATTTCCAGGTCACGTGACTGATCACATGACACATGTGACCAGGGTTGGCAAAGAATATGAATATTTGAAGCATCAGGACGTGTTTTGAATCCATAAAATGACGCAAATTTGAATACAGTTGCAATTTTCATGGCATTGCCTTTACATATATGTAATAATAACTACCCTTACTTTATTTATAGATGTACCTATTTAAGATTTTTCTCACAAAAGGCAGAGTAATGAACCACAAACATCAGCATCTGACATGATTCTGTATTTGAAAATCAACACATTTTATATTTGTAAACACCTGCTTTATGTCTTCCTTGCAAAAATATGCATCTAAAATGGTTATGATTCATCAAAAAATAATTCACAATATTTAAAAATACATTTTAGGGAACAACATATCACATGAACAAACACATGACCAGTCATGTGACCAGTCATAATGTTAATATGGCTGCTATAAAATTTCACTGGCTTATAGTAAAAAATTGTATTTCCTCTAGTTTCATTCACAAATATTGCTGTTAATAGAACATATCTACATATAAATCATTTGTTTTCAATAAATAAACATTTCATTTCATTAAAAAAACAAACCATGAACATCTTCGCGATCGTCCGTACTTCTGAAAACTGTTAACAGTCAGCGCGACGCTTCTGTGATCAGCCTGACCTTTCAGGGTCGAGGTCATGGGTCACGACATTTGCTTCTGGATTTTGGCCATACTCGGACATACGGGGGCGCAATCACATTCAGGCCAGATCGGAATACATCAATCTTAGTCGCGCTGCCTTCCGACGCAGAAATTACGGGATTTTTAGCGACAAAAACGAAGCAAAGACGCCTATTTAACTGTGCCGGATATTTCCGGCACTCTAGGTGTATGGTAATTCAATATGGCGCCGGATATATCCGGCGCCATAGGTAGTCAAGGGGTTAAATATACACATTAGGAATTGGCTGAAGCAAAAATGCTTTATAATGTTAGCCTGCATAATAGTATCTTTAATGTACATAGCAATTTTCATCAATTTTGGTCATGTAAATTCAAATTGATTCCCCTAATTTCAAAAATTCATTAAATATGCAAATTAGGAGCTAGATGAAGTAAAAATGCTTAATCACTTTCAATAATGTCGTATCATAGCATCTTTAATGTACATAGCAAGTTTTGTAAACTTTGGTTTAGTCAATACAGATAAATATCCCTGATTATGAAAGTTCATTAAATATGCAAATGAGGAATTGGCTAAAGTTCAAATGCTCAGTGACTTTCAATAATGTTCTATCATAGTATCTTTAATGTACATAGCAAGTTTCATCAACTTTGGTCAGGTCAATTCAGATAAATACCCCTAATTAGGAAAGTTCATTAAATATGCAAATTAGGAATTGGCTGATGTAAAAGTGCTGAATGACATTTTATAATGTTTTATCATAGTATTTTTAATGTACATAGCACGTTTCACCAATTTCGGTCATGTTACTTCAAATTTAAATCCTTAATTTCAAAAATTCATTAAATATGCAAATTAGGATTTGGATGAAGTAAAAACGCTTAATGACTTTCAGTAAGGTTAAATCATAGTATCTTCAATATGCATACCAAGTTTCGTCAATTTTGATCGAGTAAATTCAGATATATACTCCTAATTAGGAAATTTCATTAAACATGCAAATTAGTAATTATCTTTCATGTCACCCCTTAATATCTTTCAAAGCTGATATATCTTGGTGTGATCAACATTTGTAGCGAATCTCATGAAATTGTGTGCAGTCGTTGTCAATATATATCATTTTTTTCTAAAATCATTAAATATGCAAATGAGCAAAAAGTAAGCGAGCCACACCCACCAAAAACTAATCAGTTCTTGCCATTTGCAAACTGAATCTATGTACCAGATTTGATTCTGATCTGATGAGCCGTTTTTGAGATATTGAGTACACAGACAGACAGACAGACACACAGACAGACAGACAGACAGACAGACAGACATCGCTGCGACATATGCCCACGTGTGTTAACACGTGAGCAAATGAAACTCTGAAAGACAGCTATGCTCAGTAAGCAAACTTTAAGGGTTGCAGATGTACATGTGCATATGCATTGGGAGATAAACACTAGCAGAGCAGTTTTTTTTTATCTCAGCTTGCAGCCAGCCATGCACATTGTAAATCACACAACCTTATTAATCTTATGCAAAGAGTTTAATTTGGATTAGTTTGTGGAAAAATTCCAAATTCAAAGATGTTTTCTTGTTGGCCAAGTCTACAGAAAACACTAAAGTACTGATACATTTCAGATTTGATAATAGTCCTCCATCGCATCGCATCTGTCGCAGCAATGTCTGTGTGTCTGTCTGTCTGTCTGTCCATCTGTCTGTCTGTCTGTCTGTCTGTCTGTCTGTCTGTCTGTGTGCTCAATATCTCAAAAACGGCTCATCAGATCAGAATTAAATCTGATATATAGATTCAGTTTGCAAATGGCAAGAACTGATTAGTTTTTGGTGGGTGTTGCTTGCTTACTTTTATCTCATTTGCATAATTAATGATTTTAGAAAAAAATGATATATATTGACAACAATTGCACACAATTTGATGAGATTCGCTACAAATGTTGATCACACCAAGATATATCAGCTGTGAAAGATATTAAGGGGTGACATAAAAGATAATGAATAATTTGCATATTTAATGATCTTTCATAATTAGGGATATATATCTGATTTGACTTGATCAAAATTGACAAAACTTGGTATGTATATTGAAGATACTATGATTTAACATTATAGAAAGTCATTAAGCATTCCTACTTCATCAAACTCTTAATTTGCATATTTAATGAATTTTTGGAATTAGGGATATTTATTTGAATTGACTTGACCAAAATTGATGAAAGTTGATATGTACATTAAAGATACTATGATATAACATTATTGAAAATCATTCAGCAGTTTTACTTCAGCCAATTCCTTATTTACATTTTTAATGAACTTCACTAATTAGGGATATATATCTGAATTGATTTGACCGAAGTTGATGAATCTTGCAACATATATTGAAGATACTATAAAACAACATTATTAAAAGTCATCGTTTACTTCAGCCAATTCCTAATTTGCACATATAATGAACTTTCCTAATTAGGGATATTTATCTGTATTGACTTGACCAAATTTAACAAAACTTGCTATGTACGTTAAAGATACTATGATACAGCATTGAAAGTCATTAAGCATTTTTTGCTCACGTGTTGACACACGTGAGCATATGTCGCAGCGATGTCTGTCTGTCTGTCTGTGTGTCTGTCTGTCTGTCTGTGTGCTCAATATCTCAAAAACGGCTCTTCAGATCAGAATCAAATCTGATACATAGATTTAGTTTGCAAATGGCAAGAACTGATTAGTTTTTGGTGGGTGTGGCTTGCTTACTTTTTGCTCATTTGCATAATTAATGATTTTAGAAAAAACGGCTATACATTGAGAACGACTGCACACAATTTGATGAGATTTGCTACAAATGTTGATCACATCCTGATATATCAGCTGTGCAAGTTAATAAGGGGTGACGTGAAGGATAATTACTTATTTGCATATTTAATGAAATCTACTAATTAGGCATATATATCTGAATTTACTCGATCAAAATTGACGAAACTTGGTATGCATATTAAGGATACTATGATTTAACATTACTTAAAGTCAATAAGCATTTTTACTTCATCCAAATCCTAATTTGCATATTTAATGACCTTTTGAAATTAAGGATATATATTTGAATTTACATGACCAAAATTGATGAAACTTGCTATGTACATTAAAGATACTATGATAGAACATTATTAAATGTCCTTAAGCATTTTTACTTCAGCCAATTCCTAATTTGCATATTTTATGAACGTTCCTAATTAGGGGTATTTATCTGAATTGACGAGACCACAGTCGACGAAACTGGCTATGTACATAAAAGATACTATGATAGAACATTATTGAAAGTCATTAAGCATTTGAACATTAGCCAATTCCTTATTTGCATATTTAATGAACTTTCATAATCAGGCATATTTATCTGTATTGACTAGACCAAAGTTGACGAAACTTGCTATGTACATAAAGATACTATGATACGACGTTACTGAAAGTCATTAAGCATTTTACTTCATCCAGCTCCTAATTTGCATATTTAGTACTTTGTGCCCTGTGGGCACAAGGTACTAATGTGATGGCGCGGCCCAATATGGCCAACATAGTGGGCCGTATGCTGTGGACGCAGGTATCTCAGAAACGCTTCAGTAACTTTTTCTGAAATTTGGTCTGGTGGTCACTTTAGCATGTATCTCAAACAGTATTTTTTCTTTTTTTGATTGAATCATTTTAAAGTCACTTTTTTAGCTTTTTTCTGAAAACCACTATTTTCACTTTTTCCTCAAAACCACTGATTTGATTATTGTGATGTTTGGCATGGGTGTTCGTATAGTTGAAATACCGTCAGAAATGTTCAAAATTTGGTGATACATGCCTTACATTATTTTTAAACAATATTTTTATCCATTTTTATTTTATATTTACTTGATTTTGCCTCACTTTCGCTAAAGCTACCGTCTGCGCATGCGCACAACTGTAGGACAAAATCTGAGTTGAAGAATCGAAACGGACGCCATCTTGTTTCTCGGTGTGGGCACATTTTTAGCTACTATAGACTATAGTCTATAGAAGCTATTGGAATGGGTATCCGTCCGGCGTCCGGCGTCAGTCTGTATGTATGTATGTATGTATGTATGTATGTCCGTTTGTGACGCGTCCGTCCACTCAAATATCTTGAGAACCTCAGTACTTACTGATTTGATATTTGTTGTGTAGATGAAAAATATGATTTTGAGAAACTGTTTTTTTCAATTTTTTGATATTGTTGAAAATAGGCAAATTAATGCCAAAAAAGGTGTTTTGGGTAAAAAATCTTCTACTTCATAACCACTGGTCAGACAGCTTTGTTATTTGGTATACAGGTCCCTAGGGATAACCCAACATAGATTTGTTCAAATTGTGATGAAATATGCAAATGTGTATTTTTAAGGAATTTTTTGGTCATTTTTGGTCAAAGTTTGACTTACATTGTATGTAATTCTTGTACTGTATAAACCCTATCAATTCACCCAGAAAAAAATAATTAATATGATTTTAAATAATTGAATTAATTAGGAAATCATCAAAGCCAAAATAATTTTAGTGTGGAATTATCAGAAAGTTCAACTTTTTGTGACAGTTCATAGTGAATTGAGGATTAAAACATGTAAAGGCAACTTTCCTGAATCCCAACTTTGATATATTCTGAACCACCATTTATGTTATCTAAAAGAAATTGCTCACAATAGTTTGTCATGATAGGGTGGTCAAATAAATAGAGATAGAGAAAGTTCTAATTTCCATTTATGGTTGACTTGGTAAGGATAAAATAAAATTACTTTTTGAGGAAAAAAATAGAGTGGTCAATTAAAAGAGTGGTCAAAGTGATAGGGTTTTTATGGTAAAGCTGGGCTGTAAGATTCCTCATGTGCTATTTATAGCAATTATGCAATCTGTGTAAACAGTGCAATGAAAGTGTAACATGATTCCTTATAATGCTTTTGATGACCTTGAACTTCTTAAGTTTCAAACATTTGTCTCTTCAGTGTGCTTTCTCTGAGTATGTACAGTCTCAACTTATTCAACAGAACTTACTTACAATGTTAATTTGAAAGTTAAAATGTGCTTGGTAATAGGATGAAAATACTGATATTAAAAGATAACCAGCTCAAGATTCTTTATAACCTGACAGATATGCTGTTTTTTTATGACGTAAATCTTGATTTAAGCAAGTCTTGTTTACTTTAATTAGAATGTAATTAACTCTCGTTTATTTGCTATTATAGACTAATATAGTCTGATGAAATATGCAAATCTGTATTTTTACAGAATTTTTTTTCCATTTTTGTCAGGCCATCCTGAAATGAGCTATCAAAGATATCCACCTTCTTCATCAATACATGTGTCACAAAAGATTATTCTCTATATAACACAGCAGAGCTCTGTCAACTGTTGAGTCGCTTGTTTTTTCAAAACCGCTGTTCAGACAGCTTTAATATTTGGTTTACATGTCCCTAGGATGACCTTAGTGAGATAATTTCATACAGTCACGAAATACTTAATTTTGTATCCATGTCTATAGTAGCTTCAGGGACTTTTGCCCTATGTTTTACTTTGTGAACGTTTCACTGTGTTTTTCAATATGTTCTATAGTTATGAAGTTGACAGTGATGCACTTTTGCAGCTGTCGTGTATATTTTGGAACGAAAGGCGCCTTTGATCGACTGAAGAATGATGGCCTCCGTAGGCGATAAACACCGGTACTGGCAGGCATATCAGTTCTACTGAGGAAGTAATCCACTGGCCCGTATAGGTCAGGGCTCACTTAGGGGAGAACCACTTGATTTCTGGGGAGGTATGGAGGATTTCGAGGAAAAAAAATTGTCACCAGGTGAAATAAAAGAAAAAACTTAAGCCTGTAATGGCTTGAGAAAAAAATATTCTCATAACAGACAGAAATAAAAAAGGAATTGTCACAATGCTGTTGAAATGAGCAAAAATTTGGAAACTTCATTCTCATGTATTCGTTGCTGGCATGCTGCCAAAGGCACGCAAATGTTTTTACCACAAGTAATTCTTATGTGTTTTTTTCCAGCACTTATGATATAAGCATTCACTACTGTACACCTCGGTGCACTCGATGTTTTCCTTCCCTTTTCTGACCCAAGAAATCATGTTTCAGGATTTCTGTTGCAATATCTCAATGGTATAGGCAATATCTAGATGGGACTATTTGACTTCTCTAAATCGTGAAAATTTAAAACACAAGATAGGAGTCAATAAACTAGTGTTAAAACCAATACATTATTCTCTCAATATAAATATGTTAGAAAGATTACAAGTTGACAATGAAAATTGAGGAACAACAAATATAATGAAATACAATGTGTGAGCCTTGTTTCTCTGACCACAAAAGATAACATCTCCCCTGAGAACTTAAAAGGACTTGACTGTTTTAGAGAAAAGCAGGTATAGTACTGATCACAGTTGATTTGCCAAAAAAGTGTTCTATAATTTAAAGTTGTATATAATAGACTTTCCATTTTGTTTGTCATTTGTTGGAATGTAAAATGAAGTAATAAAAACATCCTGTGATATGTGAAACACTGGCTTAAATTTGAAAAATTGCACTGCTACTCCATTTGAAAAAAAAATTGATGCAGGTCTGACTGTAGAAATAAAAAAATGCGGTCTCTCTAACAAAAAAAAGTTCCCATACCCACTTCCTGCATACCCCCCCCCCCCCCGAAATCAAATGGATCTCCCCTTAATATGCGCATGCGCACATAACAAGTTAGCGTTGTTTATCAACTTGGCCTTTGAAAAAATCAAACGGACGCCATCATGTTTCTCGGTCAGTTGCGAATTTTGACGTTTTAAAGGTTTTAGAGTATATTTGATTGCTGTCATGTATTTTTTGGCACGAAACGCTCCTTCGATAGACTGAAGAATGATGGCCTCCGTACTCGGTACTCCCCAGTACTGGCGAATCCATTGCTTTTAATAGCGAGGCAATCCCACCGGCAGACCGTACTAATAGCTGGGTGAGAGCGAGGGAATGCTCTGTCCTTCTACCTCCGGCCTCCATGTCATAACAAACTAGCGTCTTTTTATGTTGATGTACTGTCCTTTCGACACAGCGATAACTTTTAGTTTTCTGTTGCTTATTTTGGGTAATTTCGACAGTTGTTCATTGATTTTGACATCATTTTTGACTTAATAACCGTCGATGTCGGCAACTCTCTCGCTAGCACTGCGTACGATGCTGTGTGTTAGGAACGCACACAGGGAATGCACTGCGTACGTACGCAGGGCTAGCGAGAGAGTTGCCGACATCGACGGTTATTTACGAAAAGTGAATAAAAGACTGGCATTTTTGGAAGCGATCGAGTAGCTGAGGTGGGCAGGGATACGACTTGGGCCCAAGAACGCTGAATTTCGGCAGTAATTTGGCTTTTTACGTCAAGTCCCAAAATGGATTTGAAGTCACCGACCCTACGTACGGGTCTTTGCAGGGCTGTGGTGAGCGGGGCGAATAGCTGTAGCGGAACACACAGCATCGTACGCAGGGCTAAATCTGACATGGTAATTTGGCATGATCATCAGATCATACATGATCCGAGATTGCACTTTAGCAAGGTCACGATAACTAATGTTGTTTGTTTCACTGTCGTTTAATACCTATATTTCCACCAAAAGACCATTAGAATTTCCTCCTGGCTACTTTGAAATCGTGCACTGGCATGCTTGTAGTTGTCAACATCACTATGCTTTAATGTACAGTAGACTCTCATACTATGAATATATCGACTGTCACTGCATGTGTGCAAATCACTCCATATCATATCAAAAAATGTAGTATTGCGACGTTTGAGCTGCCAGAAGTCAGAATTTACAGTTTACGAGAAAGTTATCCTTCATGTAAAACTCAGTTCTACTGTGAACAAAATGCAAGCTATATGTTGTATAACTATCGTGAACAGCATAATATTTTGTACCTATCACCGTGTCAGAAAATCAGAAGGAAACAACCAGTCAGACAAACTGTGGTCAGGATGATACTGTCCAATTTTAATTTTTGTCTCTCGGCACACACCAGATACTCATGACTGTAAAACAACATTTCCATATAATTGTATATTCAGTTTTTATATTTAGTTTGCTTTTCACCATATTCTATGTCCTTCCCTGCACTACATAATTCAAAATTAAATATTGTTTTTGGCCTATACATACCGGTACTTGAGGGGTAAGCTTATTTAGTCTCATACATTAAAGATGCACTGTTGACCTACAGAGTCCAAACTTTTTATCATTGTATTGTAGATAGGTGTACACTCCAAATACTAAGTACAAGTGTGGTGAGTGTAACAAGCAAATGTTTTTTAGTTAATGGTTCATATCAAGGTTGTTGATACTTAGAATCCACACTTGAACTTATGCTGGAGCGGTAACCAACCAGTTCAAATAACTTTCATTTATGTCAAAACAATTTGACTTTTTGCAAAAATTTCACATGTATGGCAATTAATAAACAGTAAGGAGGTACAAAGGACGTCGGTGCCCTCGGGCCCCATGTTAATTAATTTTTGAAATTAGGGATATATATTTGAATTTACATGACCAAAGTGATAAAACTTGCTATGTACATTAAAGATACTATTATGTAGGCTAATATTATTGAAAGGCATTAAGCATTTTTGCTTCAACCAATTCCTAATTTGTGTGACGCCCATCGGTTATAAATACTGGATTACATGAGAGGACGCTCATTATGCAAAGAGACGCCGTGCGAGTAACTTGAACTGAGAGCTCCACAGATTGCGGTTTTTTGCGTGTTTTTTTATGAAAATTTATGAAATGGGAATGCTCTACAGCAGGGTAAATACCTGATCAATACATAACGACTCCATTTTTTCTAAACCGATAAGTTTTCGGGACAATATTAGTGAGTAATTGTGCGTGGCCAGTGAGAACGTCGACCCAGGGGACGCCGATTGGGATTCGAATATCACTGTCAATCAAACCTTGTGCAACGTCAGACACGAGTCAGCTGGATGTGTACCTAATGTCGATTAGCATTCGCCTTATCTGCTAATGGTGACTGAAATAAATAAAATATGTGTCAAGATTTCCAGTGGCGAAAGACGTGCGCAATAGTTTCTTCACAGTTCTCCAACTTTTGCACCTACCCGCCGCATTAATATTTCTGGCGATAAAAAACGTGATCTGATCAGACAACATTCAAGTCGATTACACCTTAGTAACCGTGGACACGGTCCCTCCACAAACCGTGCCGTGAAGAAGAAAATGTATTATCGGCTTCTCTCTTACTGGAAAGTTTGATGGCCCTGAAAAGGGCCGTTTGGTTTGATTTTGTGGCTTCTGCCGTACACCCAACAATGGCAAATGTGTATGGTACGCCGGGCAAATTTGGCGGATGCGCTATTTTGCGGGTTGCGGGTTGCGGGCTGCGGGTTGCGGGCATAAAAAAATGCGTGATTTTCGGTATCATTTTCGCTAGTAGTTAGAATAAATGCCAAATAGTATCTAGATGTATTTGTTTATGGAATAAAAGCTGTGAACTTCTTGAATAATGCCGTTATTTCAGCTTACATCTGGTAAAGCTCCACCAACGTCAGAACAGTTCATTTCCCATCCAACATTCACGATGCTGAAGTTAGACTCTGTTTCGGATTCAGTTTCGGATTCGGTTTCGGATTCGAGTGACTGAAAGAAATTTTATATTTTCAGCTGATTTAGTTATACTGTGGAATACTTTATTTTCACTTGGAATTTATTTTCATTTCTTTCGCCGAACCTGTTTTTCTGCTACAATAAAATCCAATCAGACTAGACAAAGTGAAAATAAGACAGTGAAACAATGAAAATCTGTTTTCAGCTAAAATAAATTCCAGTGAAAATAAAATAGTCTTCAGTACTTTCGTATGAAAAGATAAATACTTGTCGTCAAGAACAAGTTTTTACTGGATTACCTACCAACATATGTAGTATATATTTTAAAGCATAAATTGTGTGCATATGTTCACAATCAAAATGGTAATAAATAGAAATTACAGAAAACTTCGAAGCATTTTTAATTCGAAATTGAAAGGAAGTGTCGAGCAAGGACAACGACATTTACAAAAACGTTTATTCTTTAATTTGTTTATATGTCACAAAGTGTGTCACATGGTATAATGCTAATGCACTGTATTACTTTGCTGTTTTGGTTGATGTTGTTCTGCATAGATTTCATTTTGAATGTACCATACCAAACCTGGACTAAACTATCAGTTAATATGTTGTATAATAAAGATTGCATTGAATGCATTTCTTTGTATTGTGCGAAGTACTGTTAGCTTGAATAGTCTAAACTGCATAATACCCATAATTGCTCATGAGTTGTAACTTTTGACTAATTTTCCAGCAGTTTTGTCTGGTGTATTCATGCACTATAGTTTCTTGCTCTACTGCCTACAGTTTTTGGTATTTTAAACTGTATAAATTATGATTATGTGCGAAATATTTATGTCATGAAATATATACTACATGTGCAGTAACGTGATCTAGTTAAAATATCTTCTTGTGTATATCAGTAGTTATCATATTTTCGAAAAAATAATAACATAAGCTGGAAATATAAAACTATTCTCAGTTATTCGAATCCGAAACCGAATCCGAAACCGAATCCGAAACCGAGTTTAACTTCAGCATCGTCCAACATTTGCCGTTGCACAGTGCACTGCCGATCGAAGCTTTCGAAATGATATGAGTGAACACGTATGAGTAACAATATGAGCACAAGACAGATTTCACAACAACTCGCTATATTAACTTTTTATGTTATGATTAGGATGGATAGTTTAAAAGTAAGTTTCGGATCGTTGACAGCACAGATGAACTGGGAGATGAACTTCAGTTCGTTGAAACTGGACACGCCTAATAATTTGTTACTTTTTCATAGAATGCCATGCCCTTCTCACACTTCAGATTAGTTCAACCGCCGATAAAAGCACAATATTCAAAATCGTTTTCAATGCCGTTTAAAATTATTCTATTGTGGTGAACACGATAATAGTCCTAGGAAACTTTTCATAGTCACGCTAGATCAAATGCATGGAGCGACTATCATACTGCAGGTGCAAGTCATACCACGTTCATGATATTAAGAGATACACAATTATTCAGAGCTACAGAACACAAACTCATTCACAAATATTCCTATTAGATCGATTCCTGAAAATAAGTCAACGCACCGGTGTGTTTTTCCTGCTGAAATTCTCGCGTAAAATGTTAGCGGAATGTCGTTCTCTGCGGTCGCGACCTCGGTTGAACAGAAACGGCAAAGTAAACTAAGTCCTTTGTTGTACGTCTTTTTCTTTTTAAAGATTTCATGAAAAATACAAGGCATTTAAATACACATCACTTCTACGCTTTTTGAAGTCAAATCTTTCTATTCCTTACACATTGCATTTAAGTAGGCATTGTTTAATTTTCTGTATGTGTTGCCCTGGAACCGAATTGTGAATGGATGCATTACAAAGAATTTACTTCCTATGGCCTGATACTAGAAATGTAACAATTTTCATTCCGCGATAAGTGGCGACATTTCCGAGGCGCGAATTTTTTTTGTCAGTCTGGTATTATTTCTCACTGACATCCATGGCAAGAAAGAAAAGTGATTCAGATCCGAAATTATTTGTAATGGCCAGGCAGCTCGGAATAAATAAAGTGGTCCTCGGAATCGCCGCTTTTAATTTAGCAGATTTTGATTTTTTTTCAGAAACTTGACGTATTTTCACCCACTTGGTTTGGTCTGTTATAGCATATTTAGTCCAAAAATCAAGTTTACAGCATTTATGTTTTCAACAGCCTTCAAATGTACAGTATTATGTTGAAATACATCATATGGAATATGTTGTGTTTCATTAATTTTAACCATCTTGACCTGATGGTGAAATATGGACTTGGCAGGAAAAGGGATACTGTACGATAGACCTGATCATGATTATTGATAATAGACACCTTCTAAAGGTTTTATTTCGTATATTAAAATGCCATATTACATATATTAGAAATCTAGCCATAATTCTAAAAGCCCGCAGCCCGCAACCCGCAGCCCGCAACCCGCAGCCCGCACTTTAGCAGATACCCAAATTTGGATACAACGATCGGACAACAAAAGTCACGCAAAATGGCATATCAGTTTTCTTCTTTTGACGAGAACGTCATCGGCCTGCATCAGATGCTGTTTTCGGGCCAAAAGTCGCTCATCACGCCAAGCGTGTGTCCGGTCAAGGATATCCCAATACTTCCGAGAGAGTCGGAGTCAGATAGACGCGTTGTCATTGCCAAACAAATGATGCTAAACTCAGAATGACAAATCAAGAAATGTTCAATACCCCGGCACAGAGGTTTGTATCCGTGTATAGTTTCCCCGATAGTTTCCCATGGAGTGTCGTTTGTACCTCTGTGAGTCTACTAATGAACGAAATGTTTATTTGACCATGGAGCTAAAATAGCATGATTTGACTTCCTCTGTTTCGTTCCGCCGTCACTTCGAGTGTACGTAGTGTTACGTGCAGAGAAAACGAACAAAAGGGTGAACTCAGCAGTTAACGTTTAAACAAAATTTATTACGAAAATAAAACTAATTGCTAAGTCAGGGATAGAGTACAAGCTTTAAAGTGTACAGACTACTTATCTCAGCTGGGACGGCAAAGCTCCAGTCTCAGAGTTGTAACAGTCAGTCGGATGAATGAACAGTCCTTCGGCTTGCAGGCTTGTAGTTGCACAAAGTCCACAGTATAAATCCAGCGTTGACAGTGAAGGTCTTGAAAAGTCTTGAGAATGACTACTGCTGGAGTTTAGTAACACACAAGAGACACGATCCCAAAAGTCTGACTGGGAGCTGTGCACGTCCCTTTTATAAAGGCATATAAGAACAATCTAGAACTTTTATTGACATGCTAATTACTGTTCTAAAATTATCTCTCTTACACAACTAATCAACTTTCCAGAACATTCCAAACATGACTAATTGAATTCAAGGTTGTGAGGTCATTAAGGGCAGTGACCTTGAGAATGTTCTAGACTAATTGAACTCAGGTCATGATGAGTGTGGGGGAAATGACCTACATAACACACCCCCTCTTCAAAAAAAAGAAAATTTTTCAAAGAAAAATCTTTCTTTTACAAATTTAATCTTAAAAGTGTGAACAACAATAAACTCTAAATACGAGAGAGACAGTCTGCAATTAAATTGTCTCTGCCTTTGATATGTCGAATGTCAAGATTAAACTCCTGTAACATTAAACTCCATCTTAGCAATCTCTGATTTTTGCCTTTAAATTTCTGCAGAAAAACAAGAGGGTTGTGATCAATATAAACCACTATTGGCTGATTTGAAGAAGTAACATAAACTTCAAAATGCTGTAAAGCTAATATCAAAGATAAACACTCTTTTTCAATTGTAGAGTAGTTTCTCTGGGATTTGTTAAATTTGCGTGAAAAATAGCAAACAGGATGATCTACACCATGACTATCCTCTTGCAATAAAACAGCACCAGCAGCCGTATCACTAGCATCCACAGCTAATTTGAATGGCAAAGTGAAATCTGGTGCAGACAACACTGGAGCACTTTGCAGTATGGCTTTAAGTGTATCAAATGCCTGTTGGCATTGCTCTGACCAAACAAACTTTACTTTCTTTTTAAGTAAGTTAGTCAAAGGCTCAGTAATTGTGGAGAAATTTGGACAGAATTTTCTGTAGTAACCAGCCATACCGAGAAAGCGCATCAGTTGTCGTTTGCAGTTTGGTATGGAAAACTTGAAATGGCACTGATTTTGGCATCAACAGGTTTTACCTCACCCTGTCCTACAGTATGTCCGAGGTAAGTTACCCTCGCCCAACCAAACTCAGATTTGGCGAGATTGACAGTCAACATTGCTTTACTCAGTCTCTCAAAGAACTTCCGCATGAGCTTGATGTGTTCCTCCCAGGTGTCACTATACAGGATGACGTCGTCAACGTAGGCTGCACACCCGTCTAGCCCGGATATGACGTCGTTGATCATCCGTTGGAACGTTGCCGGAGAGTTCTTCATTCCGAATGGCATCACCTTGTACTGGAACAATCCGTCTGGTGTAACAAAGGCGGATATTTCACGAGCACGATCCGTCAGAGGGACTTGCCAAAATCCCTTCAGTAGGTCAAATTTCGTCACATACTTGGCTTTTCCCACTCGGTCGATGCAGTCATCAATCCTCGGGATTGGGAAAGTGTCTGTCTTTGTTAAAGTGTTGACCTTCCTAAAGTCCGTGCACATACGATAACTGTGATCTGATTTGGGAACAAGTATGCACGGCGAACTCCAGTTACTTTTACTGGGTTCAATAAAGTCATTGTCCAGCAGGTATTTGACTTCTTCCTGGAGATATTTCGCTTTTGTTGGATTCAGTCTGTATGGATGTTGTTTTACAGGCTTACTGTCCCCAACATCAACGTCGTGATAGATGACGTTTGTCCTCGTTGGAACATCTTGAAACAGGTGTTTATATTCATGGAGCAGTTCTTTCACCTGTTGTTGTTGTTCTGGCTGGAGGTGTGCCAACTTTGTAGACTCCAGCTTCTCCAGGATTTCTGAGTTCTGAAGCTTGACCGAGCCCAGCTTTGAGTTTAGAGTATTATCACTCAAGTCAGTTTCAGTATCACTATCTTCATAATGGTTTGAACTGACTGCACTGACAGGCTGAGTTATAGTAGGATTATCCCTATCCAAATATGGCTTAAGCATATTTATGTGACATAGCTGTTTTTGTTTTCGCCTGTCAGGTGTTATTATGATGTAATTTAAATCACTCAATTTCTTATCAATTAGGTATGGCCCAAAGTAACGAGCATGGAGTGGTTTGCCAGGAATTGGAAGTAGAACAAGAACTTTTTGACCTGGTTCAAACTTCCGTTTTGAGGTGCTTTTATCATATTTGGTTTTCATTGACTGCTGAGATGACTCAAGATTTTCTCTGGCTAATTCACATGCTTTAGAGAGTTTTGTACGAAAATCTGACACATATTGCAAAATATTCAGACAATCATCATCGTCTGATAGGAATTTCTCTTAACGAGCTTAAGTGGGCCACGGACTGTATGTCCAAATACAAGCTCAAATGGGCTAAAACCAAGAGACTCCTGAATTGACTCTCTAACAGCAAAGAGCAGAAATGAATTCCTTCATCCCACTGCTTCTCTGTGTCGAAACAGTAGGTCCTAATCATGTTTTTCAAAGTTTGATGAAATCGCTCAAGAGCACCCTGACTTTCTGGATGATAGGCGGATGACCTATACTGTTTAATGCCTAGCTGATCCATTACTTGTTGAAAAATCCAGACATAAAGTTGGAGCCTTGATCGGACTGGACACATTTAGGGAGGCCAAATAAAGTGAAAAATTTGACTAAAGTTCTCACTATAGTCTTTGTCTTTATGTTTCTCAGTGGTATGGCTTCTGGGAACCGAGTTGATGTACACATAATTGTCACATGTACTCATTTCCTGATCTTGTTTTTGGTAGGGGCCCAACACAGTCTATTAGTATCCTACTAAATGGTTCTTGAAATGCAGGAATTGGCTGTAAAGGGGCCTTTGGAATGGTCTGATTTGGCTTTCCTACCATTTGACATGTGTGACAAGTTTTACAGAAATGTGCTACATCCTGCCTGAGATTAGGCCAATAAAAGTGACTGAGAATTTTATGATAAGTTTTCCTGACTCCTAAGTGACCAGCCCAGGGGTTTCATGGGCCAGGCGCAATATTTCAGCATGGTAGGGCTTTGGAACCACAATTTGATGTTTTATAGCCCAATCGTCATCAACCAAAACATCTGGAGGTCTCCATTTACGCATGAGAATACCAGATTTTGTATAATAGGAAACAGAGCTATCTGAAGTTTTACCTTCATCATCTACCCTGTCAAACAAAGACAAAATATCTGGGTCTTTGTGTTGTTCTGCAATGAGATTTGATCTAGAAAATGTCTGACTTTGGTCAGCAGAGTTTTACTGGAAGTTTCAAATCCACGAGGGATAACGGAATGATCCGTGTCAAACACTGACTGAGAAAGGTGTCATTTAAGTCAACATCTGTGACATTATTTTGAGAGTATTTTGATTCTCGGAAGTTTTCTTTGACATGGCTCGAGTAATGGCACATGATGGGAAAAGGCCGGGAATGTCTTCCTCTATTTGCTCTGGATTTTGATCTAAACTAGGATTATCAGTCACAAGTGGATTAGTAATGACCTTGTCCCCAGCAAGGTCGTTTCCAAGAAGAAGGTGAATCCCTTCAAAAGGCAAAAAAGGCCTAATACCTAAAGTCACAGGTCCAGAAACAAAGTCCGAAGACAAATAGACATTATGGAGAGGAACAGGAATGTAGTCATTACAATCTACCCCCTTAATAAGAACTTTAGAACCTGAAAATGACTTTCAGAAAACGGCAGGGTATCTGCCAACAAAAGAGACTGGGAAGCCCCGGTATCTCTTAAAATTTTGACAGGGGTAGCGGAAGAAAAATCACTAGAAAGTGATATAAAACCATCATGAATAAATGGTTCGAAAATACCCATAATGCTATCTTGAGAAGAATTGACCTTGACCTCATTAATTGGGGATGAGAGGGGTTTAACCTCAGAAAATGTGTTGCACACATTATTAGACTCTAATTGAGTTGATGAAGAAATAAAGCCGGTGGCTTAGATCCACTTTGACCACTTTGACCTTCACGTTTTCTTTTCAATTTGAAACACTCTGACATTAAATGGCCGTCTTTCTTGCAATAATTACAAGAAAGTGTACCGAACTGTTTGTCAGAAGGAGATTGAGACTTGGGATCTGATGATGTGGAAGTGTTACTTGAATTTGTGAACTGTTGTCATTTGATTTCTACTCTCCTTTGAAAAATTCTTGGATGAAAAGAGGAGTTAAATTTACCTGCATTGTTTCTGTAGGAAAAGGACTGGGATGGTTTGCTGAGAAATGAAGATTTGTGGGTCAATGAATAATCATCGGCCAAACGTGCAGCAACCTCCAATGTATCTGCCTTTTGTTCATTGATAAACGTCTTGATGTCACTCCGAATGCACTCTTAAATTCTTCAATCAAAACAAGCTGTCGTAATTTGTCATAATTCTGACTGACCTTTTCAGAAGAGCACCAACGATCAAACAGTTGTTCTTTTGTTCGAGCAAATTCAACATAAGTTTGATCCTTCACCTTCTCACAATCCCTAAATTTCTGACGGTAAGCTTCAGGCACCAACTCATAGCCCTTGAGAATTAATTCCTTCACAGAATCATAATTGAAGCCTGCTCTACTGACAACTGAATGTAAATTTCTCTGGCTTTACCCACCAAAGCACTCTGCAAAAGCATAGACCAGGACTCCTTAGGCCAATTCAGACTCTGAGCAATTTTCTCAAAATGAAGGAAATATTTATCAACATCCTTTTCTTGGAAAGGGGGAACTAACCTGAAATGCTTAGTGATGTCAAACTTGTCTGAAGGGAAGAATTTTCCTGACTGTCCAAGCTCTAAACGTTTTATTTCTACCTGCAATCGCTGTTCTTCTAATCGCAATTCTTTTTCTTTCTGTCTTTCTTCCATTTCTAACTGCATTTGTATTTTTTCCTTTTCTAATGCCTGTCTCTCTTTTTCCATTTGTAATTCTTTTTCTTTCATTTGTAATTCTTTTTCTTTCTGTCTTTCTTCCATTGCTAACTTTTCACGTGCCAAATCTGCCTGTATTTCTAACTCTAATTTTCTGAGTTCAAAGGAAGACTCAGGTTCATAATCTTTTAAGGCAACTCCTCAAAATGGCCTGCATTAACTAAATGTTTTGCAATCTTGAACTGTATTTCTCGCTTGCGCATAGATCTTTTGACATCTACTTTAAGGAAATTTGCCAGTGCTATGAGGTTGTCTTTTCTGAGGGAATTAATGTGTCCTGATCAAGTCATCCATAAATTCGTCTGGCTTAATTCCGCCATGATTAAATTTCGCTGAGTTCACAGTATATAGTAGTTTTGAAAAGCTGTCAAAATGTTGTCAAACGGCTCAAAATATTCGTCTCCCGGACGAGCCCCCAATTTGTTACGTGCAGAGAAAACGAACAAAAGGTGAACTCAGCAGTTAACGTTTAAACAAAATTTATTACGAAAATAAAACTAATTGCTAAGTCAGGGATAGAGTACAAGCTTTAAAGTGTACAGACTACTTATCTCAGCTGGGACGGCAAAGCTCCAGTCTCAGAGTTGTAACAGTCAGTCGGATGAATGAACAGTCCTTTGGCTTGCAGGCTTGAGCTGCACAAAGTCCACAGTATAAATCCAGCGTTGACAGTGAAGGTCTTGAAAAGTCTTGAGAATGACTACTGCTGGAGTTTAGTAACACACAAGAGACACGATCCCAAAAGTCTGACTGGGAGCTGTGCACGTCCCTTTTATAAAGGCATATAAGAACAATCTAGAACTTTTATTGACATGCTAATTACTGTTCTAAAATTATCTCTCTTACACAACTAATCAACTTTCCAGAACATTCCAAACATGACTAATTGAATTCAAGGTTGTGAGGTCATTAAGGGCAGTGACCTTGAGAATGTTCTAGACTAATTGAACTCAGGTCATGATGAGTGTGGGGGGAAATGACCTACATAACAGTAGCCTCGTGAGCAAGTGCCATCTTATCGATAACCGACCCCATGCAGTTCCGCTGCATATCGATCAAAGTTCATTACGTCTGAGAAATTTACGAGATTCCCTGTCCGAGTTTTCAAAATGCATCTGATTTTAGTACTTTGTGCCCTGTGGGCACAAGGTACTAATGTGATGGCGCGGCCCAATACAGCCAACATAGTGGGCCGTATGCTGTGGACGCAGGTATCTCAGAAACGCTTCAGTAACTTTTTCTGAAATTTGGTCTGGTGGTCACTTGGGCATGTATCTCAAACGGTCTTTTTTCTTTTTTTGATTGAATCATTTTAAAGTCACTTTTTTAGCTTTTTTCTGAAAACCACTATTTTCACTTTTTCCTCAAAACCACTGATTTGATTATTGTGATGTTTGGCATGGTGTTCGTATAGTTGAAATACCGTCAGAAATGTTCAAAATTTGGTGATACATGCCTTACATTATTTTTAAACAATATTTTTATCCATTTTATTTTATATTTACTTGATTTTGCCTCACTTTCGCTAAAGCTATCGTCTGCGCATGCGCACAACTGTAGGACAAAATCTGAGTTGAAGAATCGAAACGGACGCCATCTTGTTTCTCGGTTTGGGCACATTTTTTACATTGTGAACGTTTCACTGTGTTTTTCAACATGTTCTATAGTTATGAAGTTGACAGTGATGCACTTTTGCAGCTGTCGTGTATTTTTTGGTACGAAAGGCGCCTTTGATCGACTGAAGAATGATGGCCTCCGTAGGCGATAAACACCGGTACTGGCAGGCATATCAGTTCTACTGAGGAAGTAATCCACTGGCCCGTATAGGTCAGGGCTCACTTAGGGGAGAACCACTTGATTTCTGGGGAGGTATGGAGGATTTCGAGGAAAAAAAATTGTCACCAGGTGAAATAAAAGAAAAAACTTAAGCCTGTAATGGCTTGAGAAAAAAATATTCTCATAACAGACAGAAATAAAAAAGGAATTGTCACAATGCTGTTGGAATGAGCAAAATTTTGGAAACTTCATTCTCATGTATTCTTTGCTGGCATGCTGCCAAAGGCACGCTAATGTTTTTACCACAAGTAATTCGTATGTGTTTTTTTTCCAGCACTTATGATATAAGCATTCACTACTGTACACCTCGGTGCACTTGATGTTTTCCTTCCCTTTTCTGACCCAAGAAATCATGTTTCAGGATTTCTGTTGCAATATCTCAATGGTATAGGCAATATCTAGATGGGACTATTTGACTTCTCTAAATCGTGAAAATTTAAAACACAAGATAGGAGTCAATAAACTAGTGTTAAAACCAATACATTATTCTCTCAATATAAATATGTTAGAAAGATTACAAGTTGACGATGAAAATTGAGGAACAACAAATATAATGAAATACAATGTGTGAGCCTTGTTTCTCTGACTACAAAAGATAACATCTCTCCTGAGAACTTAAAAGGAATTGACTGTTTTAAAGAAAAGCAGGTATAGTACTGATCACAGTTGATTTGCCAAAAAAAGTGTTCTATAATTTAAAGTTGTATATATAATAGACTTTCCATTTTGTTTGTCATTTGTTGGAATGTAAAATGAATAAATAAAAACATCCTGTGATATGTGAAACACTGGCTTAAATTTGAAAAATTGCACTGCTACTCCATTTGAAAAAAAAATTGATGCAGGTCTGACTGTAGAAATAAAAAAATGCTGTCTCTCTAACAAAAAAAAATTCCCATACCCACTTCCTGCATACCCCCCCCGAAATCAAATGGATCTCCCCTTAATATGCGCATGCGCACATAACAAGTTAGCGTTGTTTTTCAAGGCCTGCCATCATGTTTCTCGGTCAGTTGCGGATTTTGACGTTTTAAAGGTTTTAGCGTATATTTGATTGCTGTCATGTATTTTTTGGCACGAACCGCTCCTTCGATAGACTGAAGAATGATGGCCTCCGTACTCCCCAGTACCGGCGAATCCATTGCTTTTAATAGCGAGGCAATCCACCGGCGGCCCGTACTAATAGCTGGGTGAGAGCGAGAGAATGCTCTGTCCTTCTACCTCCGGCCTCCATGTCATAACAAACTAGCGTCTTTTTATGTTGATATACTGTCCTTTCGACACAGCGATAACTTTTAGTTTTCTGTTGCTTATTTTGGGTAATTTCGACTGTTGTGCATTGATTTTGACATCATCTTTTACTTAATAACCGTCGATGTCGGCAACTCTCTTGCTAGCCCTGCGTACGATGCTGTGTGTTAGGAACGCACACAGGGAATGCATTGCGTACACTGCGTACGTACGCAGGGCTAGCGAGAGAGTTGCCGACATCGACGGTTATTTACGAAAAGTGAATAAAAGACTGGCATTTTTGGAAGCGATCGAGTAGCTGAGGTGGGCAGGGATACGACTTGGGCCCAAGAACGCTGAATTTCGGCAGTAATTTGGCTTTTTACGTCAAGTCCCAAAGTGGATTTGAAGTCACCGACCCTACGTACGAGTCTTTGCAGGGCTGTGGTGAGCAGGGCGAATAGCTGTAGCGGAACACACAGCATCGTACGCAGGGCTAAATCCGACATGGTTAAATTTGGCATGATCATCAGATCATACATGATCCGAGATTGCACTTTAGCAAGGTCACGATAACTAATGTTGTTTGTTTCACTGTCGTTTAATACCTATATTTCCACTAAAAGACCATTAGAATTTCCTCCTGGCTACTTTGAAATCGTGCACTGGCATGCATGTAGTTGTCAACATCACTATGCTTTAATGTACAGTAGACTCTCATACTATGAATATATCGACTGTCACTGCATGTGTGCAAATCACTCCATATCATATCAAAAAATGTAGTATTGCGACGTTTGAGCTGCCAGAAGTCAGAATTTACAGTTTACGAGAAAGTTATCCTTCATGTAAAACTCAGTTCTACTGTGAACAAAATGCAAGCTATGTTGTATAACTATCGTGAATAGCATAATATTTTGTACCTATCACCGTGTCAGAAAATCAGAAGGAAACAACCAGTCAGACAAAGTGTGGTCAGGATGATACTGTCCGATTTTAATATTTGTCTCTCCGCACACACCAGATACTCATGACTGTAAAACAACATTTCCATATAATTGTATATTCAGTTTTTATATTTAGTTTGCTTTTCACCATATTGTATGTCCTTCCCTGCACTACATAATTCAAAATTAAATATTGTTTTTGGCCTATACATACTTGAGGGGTAAGCTTATTTAGTCTCATACATTAAAGATGCACTGTTGACCTACAGAGTCCAAACTTTTTATCATTGTATTGTAGATAGGTGTACACTCCAAATACTAAGTACAAGTGTGGTGAGTGTAACAAGCAAATGTTTTTTAGTCAATGGTTCATATCAAGGTTGTTGATACTTAGAATCCACACTTGAACTTATGCTGGAGCGGTAACCAACCAGTTCAAACAACTTTCATTTATGTCAAAACAATTTGACTTTTTGCCAAATTTCACATTTATGGCAATTAATAAACAGTAAGGAGGTACAAAGGACGTCGGTGCCCCCGGGCCCCATGTTTGTACTTTTTTGGTTACAATTCAAACGAAGTCTCGGTACACAAATTGGCAAATAATGTAATGCAAGATGATCTGGACTTGTTTTCTTACTTCTGACCGCCATCTTGGCCTCATAAAAGTTTTACGTTGGGCTGCTTGAGTACGTCGGGATCATGGTTCAATCTTCAGGAAATACTCATTTTATTTTATTTCGACACCGATGTTTCCAAATTTAATAAAACATTACTTCTAAGAATTTGAGAGATTCGAACGATACAGATCGTGTTTTTTGCATACCAGTATATTGACTTGTAATTTTGTGGATCGAGGCATAGACAGTATGGGGGGAAGATGGTCGAGGACACTGTCCGCATCCGGCGCCAAGCGACACACTGCTGGAATCGGTGAAATCTGTAACTGGAACGAACCAAGTATGGTGAAAACACCTCATGCCAAAATGTACGTACTCCGACGTGCTCATCGACGTTCGACGTGAATTTATGTTTGTAAATCTACTAGTAATATAGCGGTGTTTGACGCAAAACAATGAAAACGATACTATGTTGACAGGGTGGAGTACACACTAATGCGCGATCCTGGGATTGAGAACGGCGGCTTTAATGAACTTTCCTAACTAGGGATATATACTTGGATTTATTTAATCAAAGTTGGCATAACATGCTATGTACATTGATGATTATACCAGGTTATACCAATATTGATAGTCATTTCGCACTTAAGTTTTCGTGTCAGCTAATTTATAGTTTGCATATCTAATGAGCTTTCAAAGTTGGAAATATATAGTTTGAAGGACTTGACCAAAGGCATGCAATTACACTTGCTATATAAAGTGGTGACACAATGACAGCAGTCAAAGAAATTAACTATTTCTATTTCAGCTAATTGCGTATTTGAATACTTAATGACCTATAAAGTTAATCTGTAGTGAATATTGTTCATTATGTTGATCATAATACTTTCAATGAAGTTGCAAACATGTGGCAAAGGTTCAAATTTACACATAACTTCAATATATAATGAAACACGTGAGCATTTACAGTTCATATCTGGTTACTTTAGCCAATTCCGTATTTGCAAATTTAATGAATTTTCCTAATTAAGGATATTTATCTGTCTTGACTAGACCAAAGTTGAGGAACTGCTTTGTACATTAAAGATACTATGATACGACATTATTGAAAGTCATTTAACATTTTTACTTCAGCCAACATAATTTGCATATTTAATGAGAAAATTTCAGTCAATTCCTAATTTGCATATTTTAATGAACTTTCCTGATTGGGGATATATACTTGGATTTAAAATTAACCCCTTGACTACCAAGGCCAATGTATTCCTATATACCAGGCCCCTTATGTAAATATTGATAAAATCTTGGGTGTGGTCATTGTATGAACACTGCTTAGAGTAAAAATTAAGTAAGTACCAATAAACCATATATATTCTGAATAAGCATGAAATTTCCCACTTTCTCATACATAAGTTTTGTATTTCCAGGTCATGTGACTGATCACATGACACATCATGTGACCAGAGTTGGCAAAGAATATGAATATTTGAGACATCAGGACGTGTTTTGAATCCATAAAATGACGCAAATTTGAATACAGGTGCAATTTTCATGGCATTGTCTTTACATATATGTAATAATAACTACCCTTTACTTTATTTATAGATGTACCTATTAAGATTTTTCTCACAAAAGGCAGAGTAAATGAACCACAAACATCAGCATCTGACATGATTCTGTATTTGAAAATCAACACATTTTATATTTGTAAACACCTGCTTTATGTCTTCCTTGCAGAAATATGCATCTAAAATGGTTATGATTTATCAAAAAATAATTCACAATATTTAAAAATACATTTTAGGGAACAACATATCACATGACCAAACACATGACCAGTCATGTGACCAGTCATATTGATAATATGGCTGCTATAAAATTTCACTGGCTTATAGTAAAAAATTATATTTCCTCTCGTTTCATTCACGAATATTGCTGTTAATAGAACATATTTACATATAAATCATTTGTTTTCAATAAATAAACATTTCATTTCATTAAAAAAACAAACCGTAAACATCTTCGCGATCGTCCGTACTTCTGAAAACTGTAAACAATCAGCGCGATGCTTCTGTGATCAGCCTGACCTTTCAGGGTCGAGGTCATGGGTCACGTCATTTGCTTCCGGATTTTGGCCATACTCGGACGTACAGGGGCACAATCACATTCAGGCCAGATCGGAATACATCAATGTTAGTCGCGCTGCGACCAAAATTACGGGATTGTTAGGAACAAAAACGAAGCAAATACGCCTATTTAACTGTGCTGGATATTTCCGGCACTCAAGGTATATGGTAATTCAATATGACGCCGGATATATCCGGCGCCATAGGTAGTCAAGGGGTTAATCTGTGGTGAATATTATTCATTATGTTGATCATAACACTTTCAATGAAGTTGCAAACATGTGGCAAAGGTTCAAATTTACACATAACTGCAACATATAATTAAACACGTGAGAATTTTCAGTTCATATCTGGTTACTTTAGCCGATTCCGTATTTGCAAATTTAATGATTTTTCCAAATTAAGGGTATTTATCTGTCTTGACTAGACCAAAGTTGATGAACTGCTTTGTACATTAAAGATACTATGATAGGACATTATTGAAAGTCATTTAACATTTTTAATTCAGCCTATTCATAATTTGCATATTTAATGAGAACATTTCAGTCAATTCCTAATTTGCATACTTTAATGAACTTTCCTGATTGGGGTATACTTGGATTTAAAATTAATCTGTGGTGAATATTATTCATTATGTTGATCATAACACTTTAAATGAAGTTGCAAACGTGTGGCAAAGGTTCAAATTTACACATAACTGCAACATATAATTAAACACGTGAGCATTTTCATGTCATATCTGGTAACAAGATGTAGTTCATGTTTGAATCTGCTTTTTCCTCTTTGGATTTACTTAATATGCCTAAACTCTTGCTCTCTGTTACAAATTACTGGTACAATTATTAGAAATTTAGGGCAAGTAATTTTTCCCCTCGGGCAAGTAAAAATGAAACTTCACGTGTCCCACAGCTAGTAAGTTTGAAAATTGTTTTGCAAGGCTTGCAGTATGGGTTGACTTTTTAGTCCCCGCGGACGAAGTCCGGCGGGGACTTATAGATTGGGTCCCGTCTGTGCGTCCGTCCGTCCGTCCGTCCGTCCGTCCGTCCGTCCGTCATCAACAGTTTCTCAGACACTGCTGAACCAATTTCGTTCAAACTCGGCACAAAGGCATAGCACTATGACCTACAGATGCACGTCGATTTATTTTGTGATACGATCCAATATGGCCGCAAGGCGGCCATTTTGTTGCGATTTTTCATGTCTTTGGACCATAACTCAAACATCCTTGAACAGATTCTGTTCAAACTTGGCACAAAGGCATAACACTATGGCTTTTATATCCATCTTAAATTATATCACGATACGATCCAATATGGGCGCAAGGCGGCCATTTTGTTGCGATTTTTCATGTCTTTGGACCATAACTCAGACATCCGTGAACATATTCTGTTCAACCTCGGCACAAAGGCATAACACTATGGCCTACATGTGCATGTCAAATTATTTTGCGATACGATCCAACATGGCCGCAAGGCGGCCATTTTGTTTGCGATTTTTTCATGTCTTTGAACCATAACTCAAATATCCTTGAACCGATTCTGTTCAAACTTTGCGCAAAGGCATAACACTATGGCCTACATATGCTTGTCAAATTATATTGCAATACGATCCAATATGGGCGTGAGGCAGCCATTTTGTTGGGATCTTTCAAGTTTTTGGATCATAACTCAGACATCCTTGAACAGATTCTGTTAAAACTTGGCACAAAGGCATAACACTATGGCCTTCATGTGCATGTAAAATTATTTTGCGATACGATCCAATATGGGCGTGAGGCAGCCATTTTGTTGCGATTTTTCATGTCTTTGGACCATAACTCAGACATCCTTGAACCGATTCTGTTCAAATTTGGCACAAAAGCAAAACATTATGCCCTTCATATGAACGCCACTTTATTTCGTGATATGATCCAATATGGCCGACAGGTGTCAATTTTTTTGCGATTTTCTCATGTCTCTGAACCATAACTCAAACATCCTTGAACTGATTTTGTTCAAACTTGGCACAAAGGCAAAGCACTATGGCATACATATGCATGTATCAATTAACCTTGCGATAGGATCCAATATGGCTGCAGAACTGCCATTTTGTTGGAATTTTGCATGTCTTTTAAGCATAATTCAAAGGTCATTAAACCCATTTTGTCCAAACTTGGCACAAAGATCAAGCACTATGGCACACATACATGTATACATGTCAATTTACTTCGTGACATGTTCCAATATGGCTGCCAGATTGTCATTTTTGATTTTTTCATGTCTTTGAGGCTTAATCATATGCAAATATTCCTTATCCAATGTTGTTGAGACTTGGTGCAAAGATAAAGTACTATGGCATACTCATGCATGTCTACTAATTTTGTACTACGATCCATATGGTCAATAGACAGCCATTTGATTTCAATTTTATAAACATAGGTCACTGTCCTTCAATTGACTGATTTTGTTTAAACGTGATATGGCTGCATTCTTGTGCACATTTATTTGTTTCATTATATGATCCAAAATGGCTGATTACAACAACATACCCGATCCCATACCATTTCGAAAATTCCACCAAACCATGTGTATAGTATGTGCTGTCATGACACTAGAGGCAGTGAGGGCATCGTTATGTGTGATGTAATCAAAAGTTCCTTTAGTGGTCAACACCGGCAGAGATGAGTCTTTTATTGAACGTTCCTCAGATTACTTTATTATGCAAGTCACAGGCCTGATGCACCCTGTTGCATCAATGTCATTCCACAGCTACCTAGACAACAAAGATTATAACAAAATGGACAAGCGGGGACTGTGTCATCAACGATGACTTGTTGTAACGTGTACTGAGCATATTTTGAAGAATTTATAAATTAGAATGAGTATGTGGCAATGACAAAATGTTTTATTATACTGATCACATGATGTGTTAAACTGCCACCAGATTTTTCATAATTGCCACGTGATTTCATATCCGGTGGCAAACTTTTGCCACAAGAAATAAAAAAAGTATTTCTATCCCTGCAAGGTTGCATGGTATTGTGTGTGTGTGTGTGATCAACAGTTTGAACAGTTGCCAACCTTTTCAATACTTCAATGGACAGTGCATCAAAAAATTTTCAAATGCACTTGACTATGAATATCACAAGCTCTAGGTCCATAAAAGCTATTATTACATATGTACCACAGTTTACTCGCATCGGAGCGCGCGCGTACTACCGGTATTTGCACTGCAGTGGAATACCAAAAACATGCCATTCCTTTATGTTAATGAGTATTTACCAATTTTGACCCGGAACTACTTTTGTTTGTAAACACGAAATTTGTCGTCTGCATGATTTCATATCAGTTCGGAGGCTGTTGCAAGTTATTAGTTACCCCATAATGGATAACAAAGAAAAGTGCATTTATTTATCTCACTGTGAGGATGACTTTCATTATCCGGAAGAGCAGTCCGTCGTCAGCGAAGCAAAATCGACACTGACAACACAAGGCGTCAGCTCAACGGAGCCACTACCTGGTCCGAGTACAAGTACAATGTCAGGTGTAGCTGTGAAGCAAAGATTCGCAAATGTTTTAACTGAAGATGCATTGAACCATCAAATTGCTCTTCAAAAAAAACACAAATACCTCCAACAAGACCAGGCATGAGGTAGCTGTCTTCAACGAGTGGAAAATAAATATGACAGCTGAATGACGGCCTCTGCATGAAATACCACCCGCAGACCTTGATAACTTACTGGCATTGTTCTTCTGGTCAGTGAAAATGAAGAACGGAAAAGAGTACGAGCCAGACTCACTGTCAAGTTACCAGAAAAGTATAGATAGACATCTCCGAGAAATGAGATACAATAAGAGCATAATTCGAGACGACGAGTTTCAAAGAAGCAGAGAATCACTCGCTGCCAAGCGCAAGAAATTAAAAGCCGAAGGAAAAGGAAACATGCCATGCAAGGCATCCGCTTTGACGGAGAGCGACGAGACCAAACTTATTGAAAGCGCCCAACTTGGCACTTCATCGCCAGATGCAATCATCAACACAGTTTGGTTTAATATGACGAAGCTGTACGGTCTTCGTGGAAGTAACAAACACCACCAATATGGGGGTGACGTCGTCATTAAGCAAGATCAACGCGGCGAATATTTGGAGTATAATGAAAGAGTCACGAAGACGCACAAAGGTGAACTGGGAAACACACGGAAATTTTCACCAAAGGCATATGCGGTACCGGACAATAAAAAAATATGCCCCGTGCAAGTTCACCGGGAGTACGAGCTTCATCGGCCACAATCGATGAAATGTCCAACTTCGCCCTTTTATCTCAGCATACAGACATCAACGGCAATCCTCGAAAGGGGCATATGGTTGCGAGCTCAGCCAATGGGCAGAAATAAAATCGACACCATAATGAAACGCATGTGTACAGCAGCAGGTTTGGATGGAAAACTTACGAACCACAGCGCAAGGAAGACTTCAATTACATGTTTGCTTCACGCAGGTGTACCACCAAACACCATGGCTCAACTTAGCGGCCATAAAAACGTTAGCAGTCTGAACAGATACGCCGTAGCTTCGAACGACCAACAAAAACAAATGAGCGACATTCTCACCGGCGGACAACCGAAGTATGAGCCCTACTCGAATCACAACCTCGCAGTATTGCCGACTGGTAACACCTCTCTCTCTGCCGAAGTTTCTCAACATCAGCCTGCCATAACATCTCAACAAGCGAGTGCTGTCGCAGGTATGTTTGCGAATGCAACAATAAACGGTGGGACTTTCAATTTCAACTTCACCGTAGAAGGCAACCGTAACCAATCTAGTGTCAGTGATGTGCACGCCATAGAAATGCCTGCCATGAAGAGACGCCGCCCCATGGTTATATACGATTCAGACGATGAGTAAACTTTCAACGTTTTCAGTGACACTTTTGATAGTCGTTTATCACCAGACATTTCCCGATTTTGATATTTGACAATTTTAAGAAAGTCGCTTTTTAGCTGCTATAGACTATAGTCTATAGAAGCTATTGGGATGGGTATCCGTCCGGCGTCAGTCTTTATGTATGTATGTATGTATGTATGTATGTATGTATGTCCGTTTGTGAGGCGTCCGTCCACTCAAATATCTTGAGAACCGCAGTACTTACTGATTTGATATTTGTTGTGTAGATGAAAAATATGATTTTGAGAAATTAGTTTTTTTAATTTTTAGCTCACATTTGGTTTTACCAATGTGAGTTTATCGTATAGGCTGAAGTCGATGGCGTCTGTATGTATGTGTGTATGTATGTATGTATGTATGTATGTACAGTATGTCCGTCAACATCAAAAACACGCAAACCGCTGCACGTTTCAGCTTGGTATTTTGTGTGTGGATGCATCCTGGGCTATAGATGGGATTTTGTTCAAATGAAGTCTGCATTGCCAAAATTATGCAAATGAGCTTACAAAATGTGAAAATGGTTAAGAATTAATAACTCAAGAACCGCTTTTTTGATTGCTTTGAAAATTTGTGTGCAAGTACCTTAGGTGAACCTTATACAGTTTTATGAATATTGTGCAGATATCCTTAATTTTGTATTTTTGCTGAATTTTTTTGTGATTTTTCTCATTTTTAGTAAAAATTCTTCTTCTCTGAAACTGCCTGCTTAATCGCTCTCAAATTTTGGTTGTCTCTTTGCAAGGGTGTTACTCTTCTAATTTGTTGAAATTATGACAAAATTGGGAAAATTACTATTTTTGAGCAATTTTGTCATATTTGGTCAAAAAATCTTAGACAGTATTTCCTTTTTAAAACCACTGGACAGACAGCTTTCATATCTGGTACACAGACGTACAGAGATGACAATAGTTAGATATGTGGAAATTGTCCTGAAATATAAAAAATTGTATTTTTAAGACAATATTGTCATTTTTGGTCAAGAAAACTCAATCTCAAAATTACTTCTTTGATAGCTTTGTAATTTGGTATAAAGTCCCTTGTTTGATAGCTTTGTAATTTGGTATAAAGTCCCGAAAGATGTTATTGGATAAATTTTCTGCTCAAAGTGTTGGGAAACCCCAAAATTTGTATATTTCAGGTACTTTTCTCAGTTTGTGACCTTAAATGACCTACACCAACCCAGGATATGTTGTGAGACAATTTTGAAGGCTGTGAACATAATTTTGTCATATTTGGTACCAATTTGTAGGAAAATTTGATCCAGAAGCTGAGGTGATTTTTTTCAGTTTGGACCAATTTTTGCAACTTTTCTATGTAAGACATACAAGACCTGATGAGAAATTTGGATCCAGGATAATTCCAGATGTTGTAATCACCACCCACAGTGGAAGGCATTTCACTATCTGTAACTAACTTAAGTGCTGTTTACATTAGAATGATAACACTCATGGCATTAATTAAAAATCTCCAAGGTTGTAAATGTACTTCCTGTCATTTGGTCTTATGTAATACCAAGGGGTGGAACATTTGATATTCAGGAGGGGGTAGGGTCTAGAAGATCGATGATGCAGCATTACTTTTTTACCAGATCCCTTGTGCATTTTTGCCCACTCCCACCTTTTCTTTTTTTATCAAGCCTTCTCTGTTTTTTGTTGTTGACATTTGCTTATGTATTTAGGATCTGCTTGTCCCATTGCTATAGAAGTTGATATGCATGTTCCTAAAGATGACCTCCAGTACCTAAGTTGGAGACCTTATCTGCTTTTGTCGTTCTTGTTTTTCTTGTTTAAATATTTCTTGAATGGACCAATTCAAACCGAATGTGAGCACATAGTGTCCTTGACGGTATTTTTTGATATTGTTGAAAATGGGCAAATTAATGCCAAAAAAGGTGTTTTTGGTAAAAAATCTTCTTCTTCATAACAGCTGGTCAGACAGCTTTGTTATTTGGTTTATAGGTCCCTAGGGATAACCCAACTTAGATTTCTTCAAATTGTGATGAAATATGCAAATGTGTATTTTTAAGGAATTTTTTGGTCATTTTTGGTCAAAGTTTGACTTACATTGTATGTAATTCTTGTACTGTATAAACCCTATCAATTCACCCAGAAAAAAATAATTAATATGATTTTAAATAATTGAATTAATTAGGAAATCATCAAAGCCAAAATAATTTTAGTGTGTAATTATCAGAAAGTTCAACTTTTTTTGACAGTTCATTGTGAATTGAGGATCAAAACATGTAAAGGCAACTTTCCTGAATCCCAACTTTGATATATTCTGAACCACCATTTATGTTATCTAAAAGAAATTGCTCATAATAGTTTGTCATGATAGGGCGGTCAAATAAATAGAGATAGAGAAAGTTCTAATTTCCATTTATGGTTGACTTGGTAAGGATAAAATAAGATTGCTTTTTGAGGAAAAAAATAGAGTGGTCAATTAAAAGAGTGGTCAAAGTGATAGGGTTTTTATGGTAAAGCTTGGCTGTAAGATTCCTCATGTGCTATTTATAGCAATTATGCAATCTGTGTAAACAGTGCAATGAAAGTGTAACATGATTCCTTATATTGCTTTTGATGACCTTGAACTTCTTAAGTTTCAAACATTTGTCTCTTCAGTGTGCTTTCTCTGAGTATGTACAGTCTCAACTTATTCAACAGAACTTACTTACAATGTTAATTTGAAAGTTAAAATGTGCTTGGTTAATAGGATGAAAATACTGATATTAAAAGATAACCAGCTCAAGATTCTTTATAACCTGACAGATATGCTGTTTTTTTATGACGTAAATCTTGATTTAAGCAAGTCTTGGTTACTTTAATTAGAATGTAATTAACTCTCGTTCATTTGCTATTATAGACTAATATAATCTGATGAAATATGCAAATCTGTATTTTTACGGAATTTTTAGCTCCCATAGCCTTATGTATATATGGCAATGGAAGCTATTCTTATAGGCTAGGGAAATGTCTGTATGTATGTATGTCTGTATGTCTGTATGTCTGTCCGTCAACATCAAAAACTCCAAAACCGCTGTACATTTCATCTTGATATTTGGTGTGTACATGGATGATGGGCTGTAGATGAGATTTTGTTCAAATGAAATTGTCATTGCCAAAAATATGCAAATTAAGTGAAAAAATGTAAAAACAGTCAAAATTGAAAAAACTCAATAACCACTGAGCAGATTACATGAAAAATTAGCGTGTAAGTACTTTGGGCTGACATGAAATGATTGTGCACATCTTGGGTCAGTATCTTGGACTTGCTATTTTTCATGAATTTTTTTGTAGTTTTCTCCCATTTTGGGTCAAAAAATCTTCTTCTCTGAAACCACAAGTCCGATTGATTTGAAACTTGGTATGGAAGTGCATAGGAGTGACCTTTGCCAAATTTGGGCAAATTGTGGTGAAATTTGCATATTTTTAGTTTACACGTCTGTAGACTCCCATGTATAAGGCCGATCTCCATTGACTCCCATGTATAAGGCCACGAAAAATAAAAATTTTGTCTCTCATCGTATTCATATTGCAAAAAGGATGCAGTGACACAATTTTTAGTCCCCACGGATTTAGTCCACTGGGCTAATAGATTGGATCATTTCCGTCTGTTCGTCCATCCGTGAGTCCATCTGTTCACGCAGATATCTCGGATATTTTGACAAAATGTCATGTGACCTTGATGACCTTTGATCTCAAATATACATATTTGTCCATAACTCAGTAACCACAAGTGCCACCACCCTTTATATATGGTATGATGGGACACCTTTATGACACCACATATTGTACCTCATTAATTATGCACATATCTAATTTTGAGTGAGCCAATAGAGCTAGAGGTCTGATTTTTGGTATATAGGGATAACTTAGCAGAACAATTTTTTTGACAAAATGTCACGTGACCTCGGTGACCTTTGACCTCAAATATACATATTTGTCCATAACTCAGTAACCACAAGTGCTACAGCCTTCATGTATGGTATGATGGGACACCTTATGACGCCAAATATTGTACTTCATTAATTATGCGCATATCTAATTTTGAGCAAGCCAAGAGAGCTAGAGGTCTGATTTTTGGTATATAGGGATAACTTAGCAATACAATTTTTTTGACAAAATATCACGTGACCTCGGTGACCTTTGACCTCAAATATACATATTTGTCCATAACTCAGTAACCACAAGTGCTACACCCTTCATGTATGGTATGATTGGACACCTTATGACGCCACATATTGTACCTCATTAATTATGTGCATATCTAATTTTGAGCGAGCCAATAGAGCAAGAGGTCTGATTTTTGGTATATAGGGATAACTTAGCAATACAATTTTTTTTGACAAAATGTCACGTGACCTCGGTGACCTTTGACCGCAAATATACATATTTTTCCATAACTCGGTAACCACAAGTGCTACACCCTTCATATTTGGTATGATTGGACACCGTATGACACCAAATACTGTACCTCAACAATTATGCACATATCTCATTCTGAGCAAGCCTATAGAGCTGGATGTCTGATTTTCGGTATATACCGTACTCATCCGAGTATAAGCCCCTGCTCGTGTATAAGCCCCCCTACTGATTTTAGAGGATTTTAGAAAATGCATTACATCCGTGTATAAGCCCCTACCCTAGTGTAACTCAAATACAGAAAGGTTAGGAGAGTATATTTGGTCATTTAACGTGGTAAAATTAATTTTAGATAATAAAGAAACTATTAAAAGATGTTAAAACAATGGGAAACTGGAGTTCCCTTGACAATATCGTAAGGAAAATGACACGTTTTTCCAGTACTATCTTGATTCTTTGACCCTGCTCACCCCCGTCGCCTAAATAGAATAGTCTCACTCACGTCCGCCATTGTTTATTTTCATTCACGGCCACGATGTTTTCAAGCTTGAAACATGCAGTTTCTTTTGTTTGAAGCAGTTATCCTTTCATTTGTGAAGACTTTTCCTGGTGACTATTACAATTTTCACTGCTATGTTGTTGTTTTCACAAGATGTAGACAGTTTGATATTGGAATATTGAGTTGCCTTTCGATGTGGGCAATGCATGCCTGTTCACATAATAGTACTGTTGATCAGGAGCATACATGACGTCTTTGTTTCAAGTTTGTGGTTTTTTTCGACGCTGGAATTTCACCAAAATGTCCCTTCTGTATTCAGAGATTGTACAATCAATTTCTTTGGATGTGTAAGTCGATTTTGAAAGCGATAGAATGATCGAGTGGTGTCGAAAAAAATCGTGCATAAAATTAGCATAAATTAAGCGTCCATGCCAGATAACATGGGGTTGCTCGAGTATAAGCCCCTCCCCTAGTTTTACCGCTGTTTAGTGTTGCCGAACCGGGGGCTTATACTCGGACGAGTACGGTAGGGATAACTATAGGAGAGAAATTTTTTGACCAAATGTCATGTTACCTCGATGACCTTTTACCTAAAATATATGTTTATGTCAATAAATAAGTAACCACAAGTGCTATGTCCTTTGTATTTAGTAGGATGGGAGACCTTATGACAACAGACGCTTTACCTCATTAATTATGTACACATCTAATTCTGGGCAAGCGAATAGAGCTAGAGATCTGATTTTTTGGCATATAGGGATTAATTAGCAATATAATTTTTTTTTCAAAATGTCATGTGACCTCGGTGACCTTTGACCTTGATTATACATATATATGCATATCTCAGTAACCAAAAGTTCTATACCCTGCAATTTTGATAGGATATTAGACCTTAAGATGTCACATCTTGTTCCTCATTTATAATGCGCATATGTATTTCTTGGCTGGCCAATACAGTTAGAGGTCTGATCTTTTTTCCCGATTTAGAACCATAACTTAGACATGCCTCATGTGTTTCAAATTGGGAACAACGACATAGACCTATGTGCCCATAGATCTCAACATATACACTCCAGTGATACTTCTTAATGACCACATTTTCCTGCCCCATCAAGACTAATACTCCTATTACAAGTGGGGACTATGTCATTGTAAATGACTTGTTGAGTTAATGGTTGTATCACAGTATTCGATATATCTAATTCTGTATTTTTTCCACTTTATATTCTGAATAAATACATTAAACATATTTCACTGTCTCCAGTACATTACATTTAAGTATTTTCACTTCATGCACTTTATCCCTTTCACACATGTTCAAATATCTGACCAGAGAACAAACACTAAATAGTCCAGGATGGGAGCTACAGTGTCATTGACGCTATTTTTTTCCATTTTGGTCAGGCCATCATGAAATGAGCTATCACAGATATCCACCTTCATCAATACATGTGTCACAAAAGGTTATTCTCTACATAACACAGCAGAGCTCTGTCAACTGTTGAGTCGCTTGTTTTTTCAAAACCGCCGGTCAGACAGCTTTAATATTTGGTTTACATGTCCCTAGGATGACCTTAATGAGATAATTTCATACAGTCAGGAAATAGTTAACTTTGTATCCATGTCTATAATAGCTTCAGGGACTTTGGCCCTATGTTTATGCATGGTGCAGTTTACTCTGTTTTTATGTTTCGTCCACGATACAAATATAACGTGAGACTCACTGCTTGCTTGCCTTGGCCGCAAAGACTGAAATTTAATCATTTTCGACAAGTTACGTCTGCCGTATCGTATTCTTGAACTTCCTGTGATTTGTTTTGACAATTCCTAACAATTTGAAGCATAATGTTTGCGAAATAATAATAAATTTTTCCGTTTTCAAAGTTTATTTTGGCTGCCTTTGCGTTTTGCATGAGACGTATGTGTGTTGAGTACAGCCCCAGCTCTCTGACGTTCCTCTGAGGTCAGTAAACAAGTAAACAATGGTTTAACCAATGAAAATAGAGGGTGTGTCGACATTGACCAATGAAAAGTAAGAACTGAATCAATGCCTCATTACAGTGTTGTCAATGTTATATAACTCCGCACGATAACGCTGACGTGTGATCCAGGTTGTGTTGTGAGTTGACAGAGATGTAGTACGTTCGTAATCGTTGATTCTCTCTCATATTTGACGCAAATGAAAGATGAAAAATATGTAATGATAACAGAACCCCATGACCTGTCAGTGCAAGCGCGCCGTACTAGCGGTATTTGCACGAGTGCTGTGGTGTATTGAAAACCACAGCACTCGTGCAAATACCGCTAGTACGGTGCGCTTGCACTGACAGGTCATGGGGTTCTGTCATATTAATTATTGTGTATACTTTGACACTATTTTTATAAATGTTGTCAATGTTAAACGCCAAAGTACCCTACAAAAGGGGGATTATGGTAAGACTATGCAGATGTGAAAAAACCACGCTATGGGTAAGACGCACTTGATTTGCTCCGAGATTTCCAGAAATTTGACGTGTGAATGGCTGTCCAATCTCATACTTGATACCTGTTAATGTATAGCGACTGCCTTTAAGTTGAAAAAATGTTGAAAAACACTGTTATTTAATACAGAGAACGCATACTTTCACAAAGCTAGGGTCCAGAATGTCCATTTGACCTCTGTTTTACATGTTTATGTATGCTGCCAATCATGATTACTCAAATTCAAATTGCGGCCTTGGCGACCTTGATCCCTGTGGAGCACAATTAACAAAGCGTACTGACTTATCACTAAAATCCCCATTGTGTACCTAAACATACGCATACACAGCCACATACAACATACACGATAAGACATATGTAATGAACACGCAAGAAACGGCATTTTCTTTTTAGAGTGATTGATGGTCTTGAAAAAAACGTTTTTTATGTGTTCCTGTAAAGGTTATGAACATTGAGAGTCTTCACACTTCATTTGGAAGGCAGTCAAAATTCATTTCTTCCTTCAGGCATCAAAACTGAATCTTTTCTCTCACATTTTGAGGAAGTACCTTTGGCATTGTGACAAGTTTGGTCCATTGTTTATATCAGTTGATTCAATTAAGTTGAGCTGAGTGGACTTGAAATTTCAGTGTCGATTACATCATTACCACCGTCACTGGCTACGTCAACATTGCGTTGTTAGATCAATCATCTACACTCATCATCGACGACAGCTGCAGTCCTGCACAGCTGTCCTGGGGACTCATCAGCCTCATTTACTTTCTTTACCAATGTATTTCAAAATACTTCGCTGACCATTTACTACAGATTACTAGTAGTTTCCTTTAGGGAGGAGGTCATTTTCAAACAGGTGGTACCTCGCGCGGATTCCGGGGTATCCCACTTATCCGTTTACCCCACCTCAGGTGCCGTGAATATTCATGACAAACTCATTACCGCAGGTTGGAGTTGGGCCATTCACACCTTTATTTTAGCCCCTTTTGCTCTAATGATCGAGGTATCTCCGCGGCATTAAAACGTCCGTTAAGTCCGCGGGAATTAAAAAGCTGGGAGGGGTGACGGCTGTGCTGCAGTTTACGAAAATCAGCCTGATTTTTTTCCTACTTTGCGCAATAGTTGGAGCGACGTGCTGGTTATCTTTAGTGGCAGACGTTCAAAACTAGTTGAAGGGTCTCAAATTTCAAAACAAAAGATCAAAGGTCAAAGTGTTGAAACTTGTAGCAATATTTTACTGCAATCTCTACATTTTCGCATACAAATTACTATCGTAACTGATCATATAGTACCTACCACATTTCACGGAAATGCTCAATAAAATGTTAAATAAAATTGTCAATAAAATATTAACTGAAGCAAAACAATGGATTGAAACTCTGTGTTCAAGATTTTACAGAACAAGGTAGGTATGCGCCAGGTTTTAAACGTTGAGCAAACAGAAAAATGTGTTTTACAAAATAACCTCGAAATATTTTTCATTTTCTAATTGGAAATTAGTGTTTTTTTACGTTGTTTGCATTGTAGTTTTCCAAGTACGATTGATAAATTTAACATACCAGCTAGCGTGACTGCCTTGTAATTTATTTACGGATCTGGTCTAGAGCCATTCAAATACCTTACTGATTCTATGCATAAAATTTGACAAGCTCTGCAAAATGCCGCAGTGGCAAACTGATCAAATTCATGATCGCTCATGCTGTAGTGTAATGCTGACTGATATCAACAGTAGACAAACATGTTTAATACGTATCCTTTGCCTATGACAAGTATTTAACGTCAGTTTTCAGGGTAATGTCATTGTTAGGGCAAAATTTGAACACTGACATGCTCCCGATTCCTACACTTGCGAAATTTATGCCATACAGCTACGATCTGTAGTCTTGCTACGTTTTTACTTTGCAATAAAATGGCTTTCTGGTATGTACCACTCAGCATTTTATTTGAATTTTGCTCAATTTCCGGAGGTTTCAAGCAATTTGAAGGGCTTTTCTGTGTCATATCTCCCTGAACTTGCATTTGATTTCATCATGTTGAATAACGCTTCACCGTCTTTCTAGTGATTTATTTTCGATGTCTTTCTCTGTCTGCTCCTGGTCGTTTCTGAATCATATGTGCGTTTTTTAGCTCACGTTTGGTTATATACCAATGTGAGGTAATCGTATAAGCTGAATCAGTTCATTTGCATGCCATTTGCATGTCTGTATATATGTATGTATGTATGTATGTATGTATGTATGTCCGTCCACGTCAAAAACAGCTAAACCGCAGCACCTACTGTCTTAGTATTTGGTGTACAAGTGCAACTAGGGATGGAGATGTGAATTTGTTAAAATGAACATGTCAGTGCCAAAAATATGCAAATGAGGAGAAAAAAGGAAAAACCCTGCAAATTGCTAAACCTCTGCAATCGTTGGTCAGATTGGGTTGAAACTTGGTGTACAGGTTCCTTTAGGAATTTTAAAGTAAGTGTTTAAAATTTGGGATGAAATTTGCATGTTTCTATTTTTAGTGTAATTTTTTCAAATTTTAGTCAAAAAATGTTTTTCTCTGAAATCGCTCATCTGATTGCTTTGAAAGCTAGTATACATGTTCCTCAGGATGACCTCAGTCAAGTGTATACAAATTGAATTGAAATTTTAATAGTTGTAATTTTGGGGCAATTTTCAAAATTTTTGGTGGAAACTTTTTTTATTGAAAAATTACTAATCTGATAGCTTTGATATTTGGTATACAGGTTCCTAAGGTTGATCTAAGTCAGTTCAATGAATATCGTGAAGATGCCTTGAATTTTGTATTTTTGCTGAATGTTTTGGTTACTTTTCTCATTTTAAGTAAAATTTCTTCTCCTCTGAAATGGCTAGCCCAATTGCTCTCAAATTTGGATTTAATGTTTGCCAGGGTGTTACCCTTCCAATTGTTGAAATTACGACAAAATTGGAAATATTACTGTTTTGGGGCAATTTTTGTCATTATTGGTCAAAAAATCTTAAAACATATATTCTTTTTAAAGCCCCTGGACAGACAGCTTTTATATTTGGTGTACAGATGTCAAGAGATGACAATAGTTAGATATGTGGAAATTGTCCTGAAATATACAAATTTGTATTTTTAAGACAATTTTGTCATTTTTGGTCAAGAAAACTTTTGTTCTCAACATTACTTGTCTTATAGCTTTGTAATTTTTTACAAAAGTCCCGAGGGATGTTATGAGATAAATTTTCTGCTCAGTGTTGGGAAACCCCCAAATTTTTATATTTTAGGTAATTTTCTTTTGTGACCTTAAATGACCTACACCAACCCAGGATATGTTGCGAGAGAGTTTTGAAGGCTGTGAACATAATTTTGTCATATGTAATATCAATTTGTAGTAAAATTTGATCCAGAAAACAAAGCTGAGGTAAATTTTTTCATTGCGGACCAATTTTTGCAACTTTTGCATGTAAGACACACAAGAACTGCTGAGAAAATTGCATCCAGGCTAATTCCAGATGTCGTAATCCCCCCACAGTGGAAGGCATTTCACTATCTGTAACTGATTTAAGTGCTGTTTACATTCGAATGATAGCACTCATAGCATTAATTAAAACATCCCCAAGGTTTTAAATACATTTCCTGCCATGCCAGCTGGTCTTATGTAAGGGGTGGAACATTTGATATTCAGGAGGGGGTAGGGGATAGAAGATTGATGAGGTAGCGTTACTTTTTACCAGATCCCTTGTACATTTTTTCCCACTCTTTATTTTTCCCCACTCTCCCACCTTTTCTTTTGTCAAGCTTCTCTGGCTAATTTTTTTGTTGACATTTGCTTATGTATGTAGGATCTGCTTGTCCCATTGCTATAGAAGTTGATATGCATGTTCCTAAAGATGACCTCCAGTACATGTACCTAAGTTGCAGACCTTATTTGCTTTTGTCATTCTTGTTTTTCTGGTTTAAATATTTCTTGAATTTACCAATTCAAACCGAATGTGAGCACACTGTCCTTGACGGTATTTTTTAGATTCCCTCGCAAATACGCTCCGATACATATTTATTCTGTCTGAAATAGTGACCGGAACATGGCCTTCTAGACTATCTTACCACCAAAGGAAGTGTATTGTTTGAACGCTTCCTCTCGATCAGTCATAAGGCAAGCTAAGTATTCTGATAACAACGGAACGGGACTTGCTTTTAGTTGATATATTACGACAAATGGTGACGAAATCTGAAGTATCAATGAAGGGTCCCGCACAACCACCGCAATATGCTGCCGTTTCCGGTAAAGCAGACGCGTCTCACTGAACAACAATAACTGCCCTGGCACGAACAGTTCAGACGACGGTGGTTCAGACAATGTAATCGGCGAACTTGTTGCTATCAGTGTAGGTACCGCATCAGCGAACATGTATACTGGGAATCTCTCTAAAGGTCAACCTTGCTTTCCCGACTACAGTCCGAATTATTCCGACATTCACGTCGGGTATAGCTTACCATTGGACTAACGTTGCGCCCACGAATAGCCGACCATTTCCGAATGAAGCCGATGTTCGTTTCGCTCAAACACGGAAGAGAAAGTCGACGTGACGTCTTTGGAAAATCGGAAAGAAAGAAGCGAAAACTCTCATCAGATCGTACGCTGTTTGACGAACCCACGCGTCCGCTAAAAAGGGAGAGTGGCGCACGGGAGTGTGGAAGTCAATAAGTTGCTTTCACACATTTGATATTTGACAAACTGTTAACGATGTTATAGGTGTGACCAGCGTTTATCCCGTTTTGAACAAAAAACAAGTGAAAGTGTTATATTGCCAAACAATATATACTGTTACGTGCAGAGAAAATGAACAAAAGGGTGAACTCAGCAGTTTCCGTTTAAACAAATTTATTACGAAAACAAAACTAATTGCTAAGTCAGGGATAGAGTACAAGCTTTAAAAGTGTACAGACTACTTATCTCAGCTGGGACGGCAAAGCTCCAGTCTCCAGTCTCAGAGTTGTAACAGTCTGTCGGATGAATGAACAGTCCTTTGGCTTGCAGGCTTGAAGTTAATACCTGACATCACTTCTTGGTCTTCTGGCCAGAGGTCCATATATCTTTCTTTCATGAATGTGACTTTGTTTGTGTACCGTCTATTTACTGTCTGTTCTGTGCTGTTTTGTGTCTATGTTTACAACTATTGTCTTCCGAATTCCGACCTATTGTCATTGGATTATGGATTGGTACGATTGCGATTATTTTACTACGACCAGGTCGATGCTCCTGCTGGTGGACATATTGTCCCCGAGGGCATCATCCACCTGGTACTTGTACATGATAATGAATGCCTGTATAAGAGATATATTCATACCAGCTGGGACGTCGCCCGGGTTAACAAGGTCCCGACCAGCTACACGGGACACAGTAGCTCAAAAACCATGTGTCCCTCGGATTATCCTTCGGGATGTTACTAAGACCTCATACGTGCAATCAGAGGGCAATTTTTATCACAGAAATGGAGAAAGCTACCAGACAATTAAACCATGCAAATTGCTACTGACGGACTGTTTAAAGTCATCTCCTGCTTGTCATTATACAGGTTCTATTACAAAGTGTGGTATTAAAAACTGCAAAACTTGTAGTATGCTCATCACTACAGAACAGTTCAGTAGTAGTTTGACAGGGAAGACCTATTCTACCAAATGTCTGGAACCTCTGAATTGCACTAGCAAAAACATAATCTATGGAATTGAGTGTTCATTGTGTGGGCTCATTTATGTTGGTGAAACAGGAAACAGCTTACGATCTAGAATGAACGGACATCGCAGTGGAGTGAATCGATCTTTGGATGTGCAACTTTATAAGCTTAACCAGGACGATCACTCCACTTTATCTATGCGTGTCCGTATTCTTGAAAAAATATACCATCCAACCAACAGCCCCACACTTAGTTCACCATTCCGTAGACAGAGAGAATACCACTGGATTAGACAGTTAGGTACCGCAATGCCTTATGGGTGTAATGACAATATCAAAGATATAGGCAATCTCTCAAGCCCTGGTTGTTCAGAAGTGAATGTGATGGGCCTATTTGAGTCTTCTGTCCGTAGAAGACGTAGTCATGGACATAGGCGTTACCATTGGCCTAAATTGGATACATCTACCTCCAACTGCCATGACACATTTCATGAACTGCTTCTTTTATTGCAGAAGCCTTTAGGTCTCCATCACATTCGTACTTCATTATTTGCTCTTTCCATCAAGGACTTGAGAAGGTTGCATGCCTATGCATTGGGGTTGTCTTTGACAGATCCGAACAAACAACCGTACAGACTGGTCAGTATTATTGCTGATATTGCACTATACAGACTATACAAGCCTGTTCGTGCTGAACCTATGACTGATGATCATCGTCATTTCATACATCTTCCATTTAATAACAAAGGAATTGATGCCATTAATATCAGCAATATACTTCACAACAAAAAGGTTACATCAACTATACCTGTATACTTTAAGAACCAGTCTGTACCTATTCTGTCATATCAATACACCAAGACAATCTCCAATAAAATATTCAATTACAATAAGGCATTGCGGCACTTAAAATTGATGAATTCCTTCAAACAGCAGCATCCTGTGACTGCTCTACATCTCCCTTCAAATACACTCCAGTTGGCCATGTCATCACTGGTGATCTGAACTTGGTTGAACATCATCACCTTCGTAAGATATTATCTTGTGGACCCAAGTTCAGAGAACCTCGCAGGATCAACTGGAACCATAATTTTAAGATCGTTATGGACTCTGTTGAAGAATATGCCAGGAAATGGGCTAAAAGGGAGGATGTAGAGCTGGACACACTATCAGAATGGGTCAAATCTGTGAGGAAAATAGTTCGTGGCCGTATTGGTCGACTAAGATCACATGTTTGCAGAAGACCATATTCTGTATTTAAAGATCCTGATGCTGTTAAGTGTTTGAATGATATCCATGACAAATATGTTGTCGTTCCTGCTGATAAAGCTGCCAATAACATTGTATTTGTCTGTAAGAAGTATTATTTTGAATGTCTTATAGACGAACTTGGTGTAACTAAGACCTCCACCAACTCCACTTACAGACAATCAATGTTCAGCAAATCTGAAATTTTGGCAAACCATAAGTCATTCATGGATAATTTTAATGTTACAATAAAGGATGACCATAATAAGTTGCCTAGCTTATACTGGATACCAAAGCTCCACAAAACACCCTACAAAGCTAGTTTTATCGCAGGATCTTCAAAATGTTCAACAATAGAGTTATCAAAGATACGGACTTCTGTTCTTTGTACTGTTAAACGGGGACTTCAAACATACTGTGATGTTGTCTTTTCTCGGAGTGGTATAAATCAAATGTGGTTATTAAAAAATTCGAAGGAACTCTTGAAAAATTTGAAATCAAGATCTGTTTCAAAAATAACATCTATTAAAACTTTCGATTTTTCCACATTGTATACCACAATACCACATAATAAATTGAAAGAACGCTTGAAAAACATCATCAACCAAGCATTTTTCTACAAAAACGGTTCACGCCGTTACAAATATGTAGTATTAGGGTATAATTCTACATATTTTGTTAAAAATACTACTAATGCTAAAGTGTTTTATACCGAGAAAGACATTATCAGTATGCTTGATTTCCTCATCGACAACATATTTGTAGAATATGTTGTCAAAACAGGAACTGCTCTGGCTGAGACCTTGTCTTGCGATCGTCCGATGCAATCATCGTTGTAACTTGATCTTTACCCCAAACGCAAACGTGTTAGACTCAATCATTCACTGCACACAACCACACACAAAAGTACATCGTACTCACCAATAGTTTGCGAGTGAATGTTTTTTTATTTCCATGTCAACTGTGTAATAAAGGGTTGTAATACCGACAAATGTTCAGTCCGTGCATAGTCAAGTTCTGCGGTCCTCTGCAAATGGCATTCACACATTGTTCTCTCGCCAGCACGCTTGTCTGTACCATGGGTGACACAGTGGTAACTGGCAAGTGAGGCAACAGTTAATTGTCTCATGAACACGATTGGGACGAGTTCCATGGCCTACTATCCGTCCTGCACGTCGACACATCACGCAACTACGTCTTCCGTCCGGATTGCGACCCATTCGATGACCAACTCTTTCCACATTGGTAGGAATGAGACGTGGTGCCTTCAGACTAGTTCCTCTTGGGGGACGTTGCCGAGATGAGAAATTACCGATCAGCTGTTTTGCTACTTGGGCGCGAAACATGAGCTGACGTCTGTATCTCGATCCACTTTGACCGTATCCATGAACTGATGCCATGTTGTGGAAAGCATTCATGAGTGCCTTGTTCAGCTCGTGGTAAAACACAGCTCTGTGCCACCGTGGCGATGATCGTCCTGGCGTGTAGTAAGCCAGCTGTTGATCAGTCAAGTCAACACCTCTGAAGTACTGATTGTACATTACAGCCACGTTTGGGCATAGTACTTCAATTCGTTCAAAAGCACCGGTTCTTTTATCTTTACATCGGCGCCTCACTAGCGCTCAATTCGGTCTTCATGCAGAGACTGCCGTGTTCATAAATTTCACCATTTTTGTGTCTTTCCAGGCACATACTGTCATTGCGCCGTCTTGAAATACCGAGAAACTACCACGTGGCCATCGCTCTTCGTCATCAGCATCAGGCGGTACGACTTGTGGATCATAGTTTGCGGCATTCTTTACTTCATCGGGTAAACCTAAGGTGTACATTTTGCAGGTTCCCGTGGCAGCAATATTATGCACGTAGAGATGGTCAAACAACGGGGCAGAAGTGTAATATGAGTCCATAATGACATGATGTCCTAACTCATAGTACAGTCGAATCAGCCGGGAAACAACTTTCCCAGGTCTATTTCCCCTGAAAACTCGGGGGTCGTCTGCAGCATCAGGATCAAGCGGGTGATGACAGTTATCAGCAACAGGTTGATGGACTTCGTCGTTGAAAACGTAACCCGTGGCGGACTCACTGAGAGTGTAAACTCTCATTCCATATTTGTGCGGTTTTGCTGAATTGTAGAGAACATTCTTTGTGGGGCCCCGGTAGGGGATGACTCCTTCGTCGATTGCCAGTTCGCACATCGGGCTCCGGTGCATTCGGCTGTTTGCATTCACTCGATCAATGACATTTCGTACTTTCAACATCCTATCCCGTTTCTCACTTATTTTTTGGGCTGTATACATGGCTGTGTTACGAGCACAGTACGGCTGTGTGCTGTAGTGTAAATATCGCATCAGTAGCTTGAAGCGATCATGGGAAAAAGACCTCTTGACGAAATTATGACCGAAGCAAACATGGTCCGACCAATACAGCTGGATTTCAGGCTGCCAGCAAATTCCGAATAGCACCATCACTCCAATGAATGCTCTCATTTCGACAACTGTCGTCGGTGTCCAGGCCGATCTTTGCCGTTCCCTGGCATTTGCCCTTCTCCTCTGTCTAGCGTAACGATTAGTGCATCGGGTAATGAATCTTATCAGATCCTCGTCGAATATTTGCAAAAACCATTCGACTTCTGAAGCATCGTCTGTCAGTGGGTTGATAAGCCCCGGCTCTGGACAAATGAACTCCGGTAAAAGATCGAAATTACCAGTTCGTAGGTCTGTGTATGGTCTGTTCACTGTACCACCGGCAATACTCGTTTCGTAGTATTCCTGTCTACGCTCTATTTCTTGTTGCATCGTGGTTTCTCACTGCCTGTAATATACAAGCAAGAGAAAGAAATGAGCTTTACGAACCAATGTTTGACGTCAGCGGCAATAGATGTGCCGTCTAAAATTTCTAATGTTTGCGTACAGTGTAAACACTTTGAGGTCACACGAACGGACGCATGTTTCCCAGGCAGAGAAACAGTAAACACCGCCGATGACAAATAACATTCACTCGCACTTCATTTTTCGTATGTATTTCATGATTCTATTCAGATAATAAATTCATGAAATGCATTTTTTCTTTGATATGTAAATAACGAACACCCCAGGTTGCTACACATTGAGGTATTTTCTCACTTTTCCCAATATTTCATGCATCGTTCTCAAGAGAACAGATCGTCTGGTTATTGATAAAAACCAGATGTTCGCGCGATCCGACGGCTGAGCGAGGTCATGCAAACCTTAGTAGAAAGGAAGCAGTCGCTGCAGTGTTAATTAAACAGAAAAAGGTCTCTGTAGCTCAAACTTTCAATCTAACATATAGATACATAGACAATGTTATTTCTATGAATAACTCTGAATTCAGTAAATATCTCGCTATGATTTATCCTCCAGAATTGGAGATTAAAGAAACTACAGAAACGGCCTTTTCTGCTTCATATCTGGACATTTTACTTGAATTTGACTCTAATGGTCACCTTTCTAGTAGGCTATATGAAAAGAGAGATGATTTCAACGTTAGTATCATCAATCAAGTAATATTCCACTCTCACCAGCTTATGGGGTATACATTTCCCAGGTGATTCGATATGCTAGAGCATGCAGTTCATATGGTGATTTTGTAGAGAGACATAGCCATCTGTCTTACAAACTATTAAATCAAGGTTACACCAGAGCAAGACTTGTCTCTACATTCAAACGCTTTTTTGGCAGGTATCGCAAGCTGGTAGATAAATACAATATCTCTCTTCGACAAATGATCACTGATGGCATCGGTGACATTGGGCCTTAGTTAGTGACCACTACCTATCTGACTTACAGATTGATATATGGCGGGTGCCACATGTGGGGCAGGATGCGCTTACTATTTTCGAAACACCTGACATCACTTCTTGGTCTTCTGGCCAGAGGTCCATATATCTTTCTTTCATGAATGTGACTTTGTTTGTGTACCGTCTATTTACTGTCTGTTCTGTGCTGTTTTGTGTCTATGTTTACAACTATTGTCTTCCGAATTCCGACCTACTGTCATTGGATTATGGATTGGTATGATTGCAATTATTTTTTTTGCACAAAGTCCACAGTATAAATCCAGCGTTGGCAGTGAAGGTCTTGAAAAGTCTTGAGAATGACTATTGGTGGAGTTAAGTAACACACAAGAGACACGATCCCAAAAGTCTGACTGGAAGCTGTGCACGTCCCTTTTATACACATGTGCTTACATAAGGGCATATAAGAACAATCTAGAACTTTTATTGACATGCTAATTACTGTTCTAAAATTATCTCTCTTACACAGCTGACTAAATTTCCAGAACATTCCAAACATGACTAATTGAATTCAAGGTTGTAAGGTCATTAAGGGTCATGATGAGTGTGGGGGAAATGACCTACATAACACACCCCCTCTTCAAAAAAAGAAAATTTTTCAAAGAAAAATCTTTCTTTTACAAATGTAATCTTAAAGGTGTGAACGACAATAAACTCTAAATACGAGAGAGACTGTCTGCAATTAAATTGTCTCTGCCTTTGATATGTCTAATGTCAAGATTAAACTCCTGTAACATTAAACTCCATCTTAGCCATCTCTGATTTTTGCCTTTAAATTTCTGCAGAAAAACAAGAGGGTTGTGATCAATATAAACCACTATTGGCTGATTTGAAGAAGTAACATAAACTTCAAAATGCTGTAAAGCTAATATCAAAGATAAACACTTTTTTCAATTGTAGAGTAGTTTCTCTGGGATTTGTTAAATTTGCGTGAAAAATAGCAAACAGGATGATCTACACCATGACTATCCTCTTGCAATAAAACAGCACCAGCAGCCGTATCACTAGCATCTACAGCTAATTTGAATGGCAAAGTGAAATCTGGTGCAGACAACACTGGGGCACTTTGCAGTATGGCTTTAAGTGTATCAAATGCCTGTTGGCATTGCTCTGACCAAACAAACTTTACTTTCTTTTTAAGTAAGTTAGTCAAAGGCTCAGTAATTGAGGAGAAATTTGGACAGAATTTTCTGTAGTAACCAGCCATACCGAGAAAGCGCATCAGTTGTCGTTTGCAGTTTGGTATGGAAAAACTTGAAATGGCACTGATTTTGGCATCAACAGGTTTTACCTCACCCTGTCCTACAGTATGTCCGAGGTAAGTCACCCTCGCCCAACCAGATTCAGATTTGGCAAGGTTGACAGTCAACATTGCTTTGCTCAGTCTCTCAAAGAACTTCCGCATGAGCTTGATGTGTTCCTCCCAGGTGTCACTATACAGGACGACGTCGTCAACGTAAGCTTCACATCCGTCTAGCCCGGATATGACGTCGTTGATCATCTGTTGGAACGTTGCCGGAGAGTTCTTTATTCTGAATGGCATCACCTTGTACTGGAACAATCCGTCTGGTGTAACAAAGGCAGATATTTCACGAGCACGATCCGTCAGAGGGACTTGCCAAAATCCCTTCAGTAGGTCAAATTTCGTCACATACTTGGCTTTTCCCACTCAGTCAATGCAGTCGTCAATCCTCGGGATTGGGAAAGTGTCTGTCTTTGTTAAAGTGTTGACTTTCCTAAAGTTCGTGCACATACGATAACTGTGATCTGATTTGGGAACAAGTATACACGGCGAACTCCAGTTACTTTTACTGGGTTCAATAAAGTCATTGTCCAGCAGGTATTTGACTTCTTCCTGGAGATATTTCGCTTTTGTTTGATTCAGTCTGTATGGATGTTGTTTTACAGGCTTACTGTCGCCAACATCAACGTCGTGATAGATGACGTTTGTCCTCGTTGGAACATCTTGAAACAGGTGTTTATATTCGTGGAGCAGTTCTTTCACCTGTTGTTGTTGTTCTGGCTGGAGGTGTGCCAACTTTGTAGACTCCAGCTTCTCCAGGATTTCTGAGTTCTGAAGCTTGACCGAGCCCAGCTTTGAGTTTAGAGTATTTTCACTCAAGTCAGTTTCAGTATCACTATCTTCATAATGGCCAGAACTGACTGTACTGACAGGCTGAGTTATAGTAGGATTATCCCTATCCAAATATGGCTTAATTAAGCATTTATGTGACATAGCTGTTTTTGTTTTCGCCTGTCAGGCGTTATTATGATGTAATTTAAATCACTCAATTTCTTATCAATTAGATATGGCCTAAAGTAACGAGCATGGAGTGGTTAGCCAGGAACCGGAAGTAGAACAAGAACTTTTTGACCTGGTTCAAACTTCCGTTTTGAGGTGCTTTTATCATATTTGATTTTCATTGACTGCTGAGATGACTCAAGATTTTCTCTGGCTAATTCACATGCTTTAGAGAGTTTTGTACGAAAATCTGACACATATTGCAAAATATTCAGACAATCATCATCGTCTGATAGGAATTTCTCTTTAACGAGCTTCAGTGGGCCACGGACTGTATGTCCAAATACAAGCTCAAATGGGCTAAAACCAAGATACTCTTGAATTGACTCTCTAGCAGCAAAGAGCAGAAAATGAATTCCTTCATCCCACTGCTTCTCTGTGTCGAAACAGTAGGTCCTAATCATGTTTTTCAAAGTTTGATGAAATCGCTCAAGAGCACCCTGACTTTCTGGATGATAGGCGGATGACCTATACTGTTTAATGCCTAGCTGATCCATTACTTGTTGAAACATACCAGACATAAAGTTGGAGCCTTGATCGGACTGGACACATTAAGGGAGGCCAAATAAAGTGAAAAATTTGACTAAAGCTCTCACTATAGTCTTTGTCTTTATGTTTCTCAGTGGTATGGCTTCTGGGAACCGAGTTGATGTACACATAATTGTCAACATGTACTCATTTCCTGATCTTGTTTTTGGTAGGGGCCCAACACAGTCTATTAGTATCCCACTACATGGTTCTTGAAATGCAGGAATTGGCTGTAAAGGGGCCTTTTGAAAGGTCTAATTCGGCTTTCCGACCATTTGACATGTGTGACAAGTTTTACAGAAATGTTCTACATCCTGCCTGAGATTAGGCCAATAAAAGTGACTGAGAATTTTATGATAAGTTTTCCTGACTCCTAAGTGACCAGCCCAGGGCGTTTCATGGGCCAGGCGCAATATTTCAGCACGATAGGGCTTTGGAACCACAATTTGATGTTTTATAGCCCAATCGTCATCAACCAAAACATCTGGAGGTCTCCATTTACGCATGAGAATACCAGATTTTGTATAACAGGAAACAGAGCTATCTGACGTTTTACCTTCATCATCTACCCTGTCAAACAAAGACAAAATATCTGGGTCTTTGTGTTGTTCTGCAATGAGATTTGATCTAGAAAATGTCTGACTTTGGTCAGCAGAAGTTTTACTGGAAGTTTCAAATCCACGAGGGATAACGGAATGATCCGTGTCAAACACCTGACTGAGAAAGGTGTTATTTAAGTCAACATCTGTGACATTATTTTTGAGAGTATTTTGATTCTGAGAAGTTTTCTTTGACATGGCTCGAGTAATAGCACATGAAGGAAAAACACCGGGAATTTCCTCTTCTATTGGCTCTGGATTCTGCTCTAAACTAGGATTATCAATCACAAGTGGATTAGTAATGACCTTGTCCCCCCAAGGTCGTTTCCAAGAAGAAGGTGAATCCCTTCAAAAGGCAAAAAAGGCCTAGTACCTAAAGTCACAGGTCCAGAAACAAAGTCCGAAGACAAATAGACATTATAGAGAGGAACAGGAATGTAGTCATTACAATCTACCCCCTTAATGAGAACTTTAGAACCTGAAAATGACTTTTCAGAAAATGGCAGGATATCTGCCAACAAAAGAGACTGGGACGCCCCAGTATCTCTTAAAATTTTGACAGGGGTAGCGGAAGAGAAATCACTAGAAAGTGATATAAAACTATCATGAATAAATGGTTCGAAAATACCCATAATGCTATCTTGAGAAGAATTGACCTTGACCTCATTAATTGGGGATGAGAGGGATTTAACCTCAGAAAATGTGTTACACACATTATTAGACTCTAATTGAGTTGATGAAGAAATAAAGCCGGTGGGCTTAGATCCACTTTGACCACTTTGACCTTCACGTTTTCTTTTCAATTTGAAACACTCTGACATTAAATGGCCGTCTTTCTTACAATAATTACAAGAAAGTGTACCGAACTGTTTGTCAGAAGGAGATTGAGACTTGGGATCTGATGATGTGGGAGTGTTTACTTGAACTCTGTGAACTGTTGTCATTTGATTTCCTACTGTCCTTTGAAAAATTCTTGGATGAAAAGGAGGAGTTAAATTTACCTGCATTGTTTCTGTAGGAAAAGGACTGGGATGGTTTGCTGAGAAATGAAGATTTGTGGGTCAATGAATAATCATCGGCCAAACGTGCAGCAACCTCCAATGTATCTGCCTTTTGTTCATTGATAAACGTCTTGATGTCACTCGGGATGCACCTTTTAAATTCCTCAATCAAAACAAGCTGTCGTAATTTGTCATAATTCTGACTGACCTTTTCAGAAGAACACCAACGATCAAACAGTTGTTCTTTTGTTCGAGCAAATTCAACATAAGTTTGATCCTTCACCTTCTCACAATCCCTAAATTTCCGACGTTAAGCTTCAGGCACCAACTCATAGCCCTTGAGAATAAATTCCTTCACAGAATCATAATTTGAAGCCTGCTCTACTGACAACTGAATGTAAATTTCTCTGGCTTTACCCACCAAAGCACTCTGCAAAAGCATAGACCAGGACTCCTTAGGCCAATTCAGACTCTGAGCAATTTTCTCAAAATGAAGGAAATATTTATCAACATCCTTTTCTTGGAAAGGGGAAACTAGCCTGAAATGCTTAGTGATGTCAAAATTGTCTGAAGGGAAGAATTTTCCTGACTGTCCAAGCTCTAAAACCAAGCTCTAAACGTCTCATTTCTAACTGCAGTCGGTGTTCTGCTAATTCTCTTTCCTTTTCTTTTTCCTCTCTTTCTTTCTCCCTTTGTCTTTCTTCCATTTGCAATTCTTTTTCTTTCATTTCTAATCTTTCCTGCCTTTCTTTTTCTTTCTGTCTTTCTTCCATTTGTAACTTTTCCTTTTCTAATTCCAATTTCTTAAGCTCCAAATCTGCCTGTATTTCTAATTCTAATTTTTTGAGTTCGAAGGAAGACTCAGGCTCATAATCTTTTAAGGCAGACTCCTCAAAATGGCCAGAATTAACTAAATGTTTTGCAATCTTGAACTGTATTTCTCGCTTGCGCATAGAGCTTTTGACATCTACTTTAAGGAAATTTGCCAGTGCTATGAGGTTGTCTTTTCTGAGGGAATTAAATGTGTCCTGATCAAGGTCATCCATAAATTCGTCTGGCTTGAATTCCGCCATGATTAAATTTCGTTGAGTTCACAGTATACAGTAGTGTTGAAAAAGGCAGGCGAAATGTTGTCAAACGGCTCAAAATATTCGTATCCCGGACAAGCCCCCAATTTGTTACGTGCAGAGAAAACGAACAAAAGGGTGAACTCAGCAGTTTCCATTTAAACAAATTTATTACGAAAACAAAACTAATTGCTAAGTCAGGGATAGAGTACAAGCTTTAAAAGTGTACAGACTACTTATCTCAGCTGGGACGGCAAAGCTCCAGTCTCAGAGTTGTAACAGTCTGTCGGATGAATGAACAGTCCTTTTGCTTGCAGGCTTGAAGTTGCACAAAGTCCACAGTATAAATCCAGCATTGGCAGTGAAGGTCTTGAAAAGTCTTGAGAATGACTATTGCTGGAGTTTAGTAACATACAAGAGACACGATCCCAAAAGTCTGACTGGAAGCTGTGCACGTCCCTTTTATACACATGTGCTTACATAAGGGCATATAAGAACAATCTAGAACTTTTATTGACATGCTAATTACTGTTCTAAAATTATCTCTCTTACACAGCTATCTGAATTTCCAGAACATTCCAAACATGACTAATTGAATTCAAGGTTGTGAGGTCATTAAGGGTAGTGACCTTGAGAATGTTCTAGACTAATTGAACTCAGGTCATGATGAGTGTGGGGGAAATGACCTACATAACAATACGCTGAAGAAGACAGGCCACCTGACAACGCGAGGGGGGGGGGGGGGTCGGCTGAACGCAAAGATGATAATCATTGTAGGGTTTCATTCATATTTTTTCTGAGGAAGGATGCTGAAGTATTCACAGTATTTTGACTGTCATGAAGGCAGTATCCAAAGAGTCGGGGCGTTTAAACAGAATGTAGGCTACAAGTGATTAATTGAGACTATTCAACGTATGTCACTTCTAAATACTGGCAATGCACTAATGCAGACTTCGTAGATATCAGTGATACAAATTAGTGTTGCAGGGTTGACGAGTTCAACACCGTCTCTGCAGTCAGTCTCACGTTCAACAGAGAAAAGTCGATTTCACGTGTCCCCTGATGCAGTGCCTCGCAAGGCCCGTGTGTTGAACTAGAAAACAAGACAGAGTTGAAACCCAGGCCCAACGGTTATTATGCAGCCAGGCCAAATTCCAGTTAAACTTACCGAATAAACAAGACAAGAACTTGTCTAATTAACAAGCGACCTAGCGGCCGATATAGCTCCGCTGTGTTTTATTAGCTCCGCTGTCAGCGACGCGGAGCTTATCAAATAGGTTGATTTTCCGTCGTCGTCCGTTGTCGTCGTCGTCCGTCGTCGTCCGTCAACAATGCCTTCTCCTCTGAAACCGCAAGTCCAATTGCTTTGAAATTTTATATGCAGCTCACTTGGGGTGACCTCACTTAAGGCTGTTCAAATCGTGGTGAAATTTGCATATTTGTATTTTTGGGGCATTTTTTGGTGTTTTTGGTAAAAAAATCTTCTTCTCTGGAACCGCTTGTCTGATTGCTTTTAAATTTGATATGCAGTTTACTTAGGGTGACTTCAGTCAGATTTGTTCAAATCGTGGTGAAATTTGCATATTTGTATTTTCAAGGCAATTTTTGTCATTTTTGGTAAAAAAATCTTTAAAAATTTTCTTCTTCAAAACTACTAGTCAGATAGCTTTGATATTTAGTACATATGTCCCTAGGGATGATCTATTTCAGATTTGTTCAAATTGTGCAGAAATATGCCAATTTGCATTTTTAAGGCAATTTTTGCCATTTTTGGTCAAAAAATGTATTTCTCTAAAAGTACTGGTCTGATAGTTTTGAAATTTGGTATACAGGTTTCTATAGAGGAACTAAGTAATATGTATGGAATTTCTGATGAAATCTGTATTTTTGTATTTTTGGGGCAATTTTTGCCATTTTTGGTCAAAAAATGTGTATTTCCAAAAGTACTCATCTGATAGCTTTGAAACTTGGTATACAGGTTCCTACAGATAAACTAAATGATATTTATTAAATTATGATGAAATCTGCAATTTTGTATTTTTGGGGCAATTTTTGCCACTTTTGGTCAAAAAATGTGTATTTCCAAAACTAGTCATTTGATAGCTTTGCAATTTGGTATACAGGTTCCTACAGATCACCTTAATGATATTTGTGGAAATTATGATGAAATCTGCAATTTTGTAATTTTGGGGCAATTTTTGCCATTTTTGGTCAAAAAATGTGTTTCTCATGAAGTACTGGTCTGATAGCTTTGAAACTTGGTATACAGGTTCCTACAGATAAACTAAATGATATTTATTAAATTATGATGAAATCTGCAATTTTGTATTTTTGGGGCAATTTTTGCCACTTTTGGTCAAAAAATGTGTATTTCCAAAACTAGTCATTTGATAGCTTTGCAATTTGGTATACAGGTTCCTACAGATCACCTTAATGATATTTGTGGAAATTATGATGAAATCTGCAATTTTGTAATTTTGGGGCAATTTTTGCCATTTTTGGTCAAAAAATGTGTTTCTCATAAAGTACTGGTCTGATAGCTTTTCAATTTGGTATACAGGTTTCTACGGATGAGCTTAGTAATATATATGGAATTTCTGATGAAATCTGTAATTTTGTATTTTTGGGGCAATTTTTGCCATATTTGGTCAAAAAATGTGTATTTCCAAAAACTACTCATCTGATAGCTTTGAAATTTGGTATTCAGGTTTCTATAGATGAACTAAATAATATTTATTGAAATTATGATGAAATCTGCAATTTTGAATTTTTGGGTCCATTTTTCCATTTTTCGTTAAAAATGTGTTTCTCAAAATATACTGTTTTCGTGTCTTGTAAGCCCTTGGGGCTGGGTGAGGCAACCAAGCTGTTTAAGACCACACATGACACTTTAATAAATTGATATAACATAGCATAACATAACTGCTCTAACAGCTTTGAAATTTGGTATACAGGTTTCTATAGATGAACTAAATTTGATCTTTTGAAATTATGATGAAATCTGCAAATTTTATTTTTGGGGGCCATTGTTGCCATTCTTGGTCAGAAAATTTTATTCTCCAAAAAATTACTCATGAGATAGCTTTGGTTGACATGTTCTTAGGGATGATCCCATGTGATATATTCAAAGTATGATGAAATCTTCGATTGTGTATTTTTGCAGCTATTTTAGCTACTTTTTTCTGGCCACTGCATTGAGCTATCAAAGATTTCCACCTTCTTCATCAACATGTGTCAAAAACAGTTATTCTCTACATAAACACAGCGGAGCTATATCGGCCGCTAGGTCGCTTGTTTACCAAAAATGGCAAAAATTGCCTTAAAAATGCAAATTTGCATATTTCTACACAATTTGAACAAATCTGAAATAGATCATCCCTGGAGACATATGTACCAAATATCAAAGCTATCTGACTGGTAGTTTTGAAGGAGAAGATTTTTAAAGATTTTTTTACCAAAAATGACAAAAATTGCCTTTAAAATACAAATATGCAAATTTCACCATGATTTGAACAAATCTGACTGAAGTCACCCTAAGTAAACTGCATATTAAATTTCAAAGCAATCAGACAAGCTGTTTCAGAGAAGAAGATTTTTTTACCAAAAACACCAAAAAATGCCCCAAAAATACAAATATGCAAATTTCACCACGATTTGAACAAACTTAAGTGAGGTCATCCCAAGTGAACGGCATATAAAATTTCAAAGCAATTGGACTTGCGGTCTCAGAGGAGAAGACAATTGTTGACGGACGACAACGGACGACGACGATGACGGACGACGACGGAAAATCAACCTATCTGCTAAGCTCCGCGTCGCTGACAGCGGAGCTAAAAAGCAATCTGCACAAAGCGGGCAGGTTTTCGCGAAGCTCGACGGCAAAATCTGAAGAAACATATCCACGGTTTAATATTTCAGCCATGTATCTGATAAGTTAAAAAAATAACGTCGCTACCATAACAGTACAACACTACAATATTTAATAATTACACTACCGTCAAAAAACATCAGCAGATAGTCAAAATAACCAATATTTGTCGCGATATTTTCGGATCTTACGACAAATCAGAGGAGATCTAGGGTTGTCCTGTCTTGACCTCTGAATTGCAGAGGAACTATATCCCAAACCCGATGTCGCCGTCACACGTAGTCAAAAACCGTCTGTTCGCATCTAGTCTCGTGCCAAATAAAATATGTCGCTAAGTTTTGATGAAATTTAAGCTGCGAAATTGCCATTTTAACATTTGTTGTAGATCGCTGGGTGATCCGGATATTGGGGTTTTCTCTCTCTCTCTTTGCTGCAAGTGCAACACACCGGCATCGCGAAGAAACGCACAGAGCGCCTACGGTTGATTTGACGGGATCACAGAAAACTGATAACATTATTAATTCTAGTGGCATCTAAATACAACCCCGTGAATCTTTGAATAACATTGGGATGTGTAGAAACATAACAGAATGAAGGGGATCGGGAGCCTGAGTTGTTGGACCGATGTAACGTACATTCAAAGTTCAAAGTTCCTGCATGTCATTTTTATATACCACGTCGCAAGCTCCCGATTCTGAGAAATTTTCTTGGGACCATACTTGTAAGTTCTATCACAACATGTTCCTCGCCACCCAAACAAGCTTCTGTGTTCAAATTTTTGAAAGGGAAAAAGATAGCTCCGATCTCGGATGTTCAAATAAATAACCCGTGTTTGTCTACATTATTGTTTGTAACATAATCAAGTTGGTAAGCTTATGCATTACTAAAACCATGACGTAAAGTTTCGCACTGGGGAAAAAATTTAACGTAAGCTGTAGTGTTTATTAGCTACTATAGACTATAGTATATAGAAGCTATTGGGATGGGTATCCGTCTGGCGTCCGGCGTCAGTCTGTATGTATGTATGTATGTATGTATGTATGTCCGTTTGTGAGGCGTCCGTCCACTCAAATATCTTGAGGACCGCAGTACTTACTGATTTGATATTTGTTGTGTAGATGAAAAATATGATTTTGAGAAAGTTTTTTTTTTAATTTTTTGATATTGTTGAAAATAGGCAAATTAATGCCAAAAAAAGGCGTTTTTGGTAAAAAATCTTCTTCTTCATAACCGCTGGTCAGACAGCTTTGTTATTTTTATACAGGTCCCTAGGGACAACCCAATTTAGATTTGTTAAAATTGTGATGAAATATGCAAATCTGTATTTTTACAGAATTTTTTTTTCCATTTTTGGTCAGGCCATCCTGAAATGAGCTATCAAAGATATCCACCTTCTTCATCAATACATGTGTCACAAAAGGTTATTCTCTACATAACACAGCAGAGCTCTGTCAACTGTTTAGTCGCTTGTTTTTTCAAAACCGCTGGTCAGACAGCTTTAATATTTGGTTTACAGGTCCCTAGGATGACCTTAGTGAGATAATTTCATACAGTCAGGAAATACTTAATTTTGTATCCATGTCTATAGTAGCTTCAGGGACTTTGGCCCTATGTTTATTGCTTCAAAACTTAAATATTGTTCAACAAATAGACCTTAAGCTTTAAGAAAGAAAACATACTTACATTACCAGTATTTTTACGTCAAGTTATACCATGGTCTCTTTCTTCTCAACATCACGTTTCTTTGTGATCAGTGATGTCATTTTTATTTTAGAAATATGATCAACTGCCCGATGTTACAGTTGGAAAATAGTAAAGTTTTAAAATTGCGTGCATCTTTCTAATCGGCGTATACATTTATTGGTGTAACCGAAAATATTTACATAAGACTTCCACATGCCCTTGGGGCAATACTACATTGTTGCAGACATTTTTTTGCACATTTTTGTGTGGGTGTGTGTTGTAATTTTTCTAGGTCACTTCGACAGACAGTACGCATTGAAAAGTCCCAGGTGCGATTTCTAATTTAAGAACGCATTTTAGGACCTGCCAGATGACTGTTTCAGGACCCCAGGAGGGCATGCAATCTGATTTGTTCAACAATGGACGCTAATGTCACTCAACCTAAATTGCTGTCGACCTCTTCAGACCCCGGTAAAAGCCATTACTGATATGACAAGTTGAACACTGTCAGATGACCGTGTGTGAGTCCTTGCTCCTTCGCTGGACTTGTCACACATCGGCGTTACTGTCGGCAAGATCAGAAGACTACGTCACAAGCTTTAATGACATGTCAAATGGTGCGGTTTTCCAGGGGACAATTTATGCATGCGAACTCATTAAAAGGCATTAACTGCTTTACCTCACGTCCCGGCAGGGTAAGAGGGACACCGCGGACTCCGCGCGAGGTACCGCCTGTTTGAAAATGACCTCCTCCCTTAGTTTAAGTTTTCTGGCTTACATATCGTGAAAAGCAGCGCATATAGTATTCAAATATGCATGCTCATCTATGGAACTATGGACAACTTTTCCACTTCGTCTCAGTCACATGTCATTTGCATATTACGAATGGTCGTCGATGTTTTCCGAGGTTACCTATCCGAGGTAACCGAATATGCAACCTGTGCTTACTATATTTCGTGTCTTGCCATTGCATACCACACTCTAAGTGGGGATCGTAACGTTTTAGATCAGTTTTACTCAAAATTTATTCACCCTTTTCTGTGATTTGTTTTGAAATACCTAAATTTACACTGAAAATACAAATTGATGAAGATTTGTTTTTCAAATTCACAAGGTTTTCTCCCATGCGTCTTATAGCTTGTTGCAGGCTGCGTGTAACCTGACGTTTTTTACCAGTGACCGGCCATTATCTACATCTTTGCCTACAAAAAAAGCCATGAAATTACTAACAGTAGAAAGTTCTAACTTACGATTGCTTACGATCACAATCTGCTGCCGTCCTTAGAGAATATAATCTATTTGCTAGACTTTCCCCTTATTGTTTATGTCTAGTGTGTGCGCTTGTACTGAGCACGAGATGCTCAGGGCTAGATTTGAACTAAATACAGTGCCCGAGGAAATTCTTTCCTGAACTAAGTCAAGACCTTCGTTTTCTATCTTCCTTCAGAAGCTCGTTATATGTCCATTTTGACAACTGGCTTCCATCACAGCGTCTTAACATTCAAATCACCCGCTGCTGTTGTGAGAAAGTATCCATTCCGTGTTGAAAGCCAGGGGTTGAAAACTGGGTCCCGTTTGAATATGCACACATCTACTTATTAGACGCAAAAAGGTTAGCAGGAATTCATAGATGTATTGAAAGCCATGCATCGTTGCTGTTTATTGAGAAAATTGTATAAGGGAAATTCGTCTCCCAACTCGGCGATACGTGAGCGGCCATTCTGTTCCGCAACTTCCTATATTTCTATTGCATACCACAGCTGTCATTGCTGTCTATTGAACCACAAATGACTGTGAATTCAGTAAATTTTCGATGGGATTCAAACTCACAACGTATGGCATACAGTCACCTTAGTAGCGAAGAAATCACAGTTTAGGAAGGTCTGTCGCCCAGACTACAGCCCATTGGCCGCTCCACAAACCCTAGTTAGAAGGTAGGCTCAAATTGTGTGAACCCTGCACACTTCCATAATATTCAGGCACAGGTGATAATCGGTAGGCCCTTTTGTAAAAGATAGTTTATGTTTCTCTGATAAGCCAACGACTAAGCAAGTGTTTTCCCCATCCAACCTAGTGTTTGCCAACAACCAACGTCACTACCACGTTGCCTATTGTGCACCCACGGCACTGGACTTTGCCCTTTAAGTGTGTACTTAGTCCTGTTCCCTAACCCGTTTCAACCACTGGCTGCGCTGCTGATGAAAATAGGGTCAGGTATGGGCTATTGTAAACATGGTTGTCATTGTGAACATGGCTGTCTTAGGTGGAACGACTGCGGTGATTTCATTGCATTTATTTCCAACTTGGTGTTGCCTTTAATTTTACATTTGTTTGCCCATGAAGTAATTTTATCATCCATGGTTTCCCAAACCAAGATTCCTATGTCAACATTTAATGAAAAACGAAAAATCACTTATTTTTGGATCACTGCTGTACATGCCAAAGGAGGGATAGTCTGTCACGTCTGAGAAAAAACCATAGACAATAATGTCATTTCACCACTAAATGCCATCATAGAAGTACAAAGTCGGAGACTTAAAATTGAAGCTGTGCAAATAACTTAAATGTTCAATGTTTCGTCTCTCTATGTTTGCTACTGTACAGATGTGCTGATCACATGATCTTGTCAGGTGACTGTGCTCATTAATATGCAATCAAATTCTGACTCAAATGGCGCCCACGTGTAGCCCATACATGACCCTATTTTCATTAGCAGCACAGCTAGATAAAAATGGGGCAGGGGACTGGACTAGTGTGTACATTGACAACCTCTGTGAAAGAATTTGGAAAGGCCATCAATGTATCTGTGTAGAGTGAAAGTTATTATTGTAAAGGTGGAGCTGCATGTTGCCAACACACTTTTTTCAAAGGAATATTTCTCATCAAAGATGACAAGGAAACCCCCGCATAGTATAAAAAGCAGAGACTCTAAAGTTTAGTATGGTAGCAGTAGTTTACTTGAAGGATGAAGAGGGTGTGTATTTTGGGTAAAAAACCTCAATTTTGGTATTAATGATAAAAATTAATTTAAGTCAAAAACTTGATGCTATTTTCGAAAATGTAATATTTCACTTGAAAGAAGAGTATATGTAGAAAAAAATGACCATTTTATTTTGCATTATCTATCCTCATTCTAAAATGGCAAGGGTTGAAAGACTGATACTCAAAAACAGTGATTAAAATCATGATAAGCAAATTTAAAATGCCTCTTATTCAAAATGTAAGAACTTTATTACCAAATGAAATAGTTTTGTTGTGTAGCATGTAAGAACATAATGTGAAAATTTCAGAAAATTTGACCCAACTAGAGTGATGTTAAATTCTTTTAGAATTTTAATATTGGGAGGAAAAAGAAACCAGAAAATTGGATGATTTGCATACATTTGCATAAATCAATACTTCTGTATAAGGCAACTTACAACTACGTGACAAGCTAAAACATGAACCAAACCAGTATTTTAATCTTGGGTTAACAACTTAATGAAAATTGAATGAATATTTGCAAAAAAAGTGACTTTAGCAAAATCAGTGTGTTGGGTGCACCGTCCCATAATGTGATTAGGTTGTCCTTTTGCTGATGTGATTTTTCTCTAATTAGAGTGAGAACAAGAAAAAGTTATCCACTGGTGAAGATAAAAGCAAAATATCTACAAACAAGAGAATGCATGCCAGTGATGACAGCAATGTTGCCTCAAGTAGAAAAGATAACTTCAAGGCCGTTGTGAAAAAGCCGGCCATGGCACAAGAGATTCATGTACCATCTCAGAAGAAAAGGAAATGTAAGTTGATGTATCAAGGTTTGAAGTTATGTTGCATTATTGCATCATGTCACTGTGTAATTGCATGATGTCTTTGATATTTGGTATTTGCTATACAGGTACATAGGGATGATCAAAATGTGATATCTTGTAATTACAATGAAATCAGCCAGAATATTGAGCTCATATTTGGTATTATATAAATACCAAAAAGAGCTTATATGGTAAGTCGATGGCATCTGTATGTCTGTTTGTATGTGGGTATGTATGTGCAGATGTATGTCGGTCACACGCAAAGGCTCCCATACCGCCAAAGCTACCATCTCAGTATTTGGTGTACAGGTAGATGCAGGGGTTGAGATGTGACGTTGTTCAAATGAACATGTCAGTGTCAAAAATGTGCAAATGAGGTAAGAAAAGGGGGAAATCCTGCAAATGTGCAGGAGTGGTGGCAGTAACTGAAACAGGCCACACATCTGAGTAAGAGATTTTGACCTTTAACCCTGAAAACGCCATGCCCTTATATATCCGTACATGCCCAACTCACTGTCAGCGCTACGCATGGATATAACTGTACACGGCCTGAGGTTCGCTAAGGCAAAGTTTGGAACTTGATTTCCCACGATTAAGAAGTCACCTGTCAAATAAATCCATTCCTTACCCTTTGAACCCACTTCAGGCCCATATAAGGACTAAAATAATGACATCATCTTATGTAGCTACGGCAATTTCCAGTAATTTGAGCGACCTTTCGAGGAAATCATGTCGACTATTTTTACCGTGAATATCTAATCAGATCTGGTTGCTGACTTCACCGAAGTGAGAGACATTCTGAACGCTTTTTTCTGCCGTATATCCTAAAGACGATGGTTTTGTGACAATCTATCGTCCATTTCTTTATAGAAATGGCATAGTTTGGTATTTTTTGAGGATATTTTCTGAGAAAATGAAGACTTTTTTTGATCGGTCGAATGTTATTTTGAAGTTGAACAGCAGCTCGAATGGCGTCACTACGGAGCATCGCGGTGACCAGCCTCTCTGAAAGCTCAAGTTTGAGTACCGTAAAAACCTGATCAATTCGACTGCCCTATTAATTCGACCACCCTATTTTTTGCACAAAACATAATTTTATTTGGGCCCTTTCAAATCGACCACCGACTAAAATTGGGACTTTCTCGATCTCTATTAATTCGACCGATTTACATACCTTTCAAAAACTTCCTTCAGTTGGTGAATGAACGATATTTCAAGACATCGAAAACCACCGTTACGAATACGATGAACCACGGGTCAGACAAAAAGGCAGAAATGAGAACAACAAAGGGCTTTGTAAACGGCTTTCAGATTGGTTTTCATTGGGTCACATGATTATTTTCGCTGAGTGGGAAACCTCAGTGATTTATAGTGAGCTGGATCTCAGTCACTGCTTTCGAAATATGCGTTTACGTACTTTCTCCCTTTCTCATTGTCTTTTCCGAATTCTTACCTTCCCGTGTCGATTGAAATTTACAGACTCTTTCTATGTGTGAATCAATATCCCTTCCTAATTTGACAGATATTATGTTCTAAACCACATGTTGCTTGTTCCTAAAACACATAGACAGATGTGCCCCGTGCACTAAAAGGACGAGTTTGCGAAATCTTTTGCGAACGCTGAAAAAATTGCTGAGGAAAAATCGATGTTACATGTCGGTAAATACGGCCGCCGCGCCGCGTGCGTTCTGTCTGACTAGGAACAGACTAATATTTTCAAACGCAAATGGGGACAGTGTCAAGGAAAGAGTAAGACGACGACTTATTTTTTCAAGCTAAAGAAAATGCTCTTTCTGGCTGTTTTAATGACTCAATCGAATATTTTTGTACCCAATTAATAAATCATAGACAATCTCAAATTTTGGTTTATGGCAATTTTTGTCGACCGATAAGTCTTTTCATCTTCAATATTCCATTCTAATTTCACCTATATAATATCCTAACCTCCTGTGACTTTCCCTCTAAACGTTGATTAGCCTTGTGCACCAAAAGAGATGCTGTATTTTATGCCAAGCGATGAAAAGATCGCTGAAGAAATAACCATGCCAGTCAGTACGCCGACGGTAGGCGAAACCCGGACGGCCATACCGATTGGGGACAGAGCAGAGTAGATCGAAACGCAAACGGGGTGTTATTATAGGAAAGGCGGTGACTTATTGTAAAGCTGAATAAAATGCTGTCTCTGTTTGTGTAAGTCTGTCGATCGAAATATATATTTTGTTCCCAGTTGATTAATCATGGGGGATGGCAGTCTCGATCTCCCCTTTATGGTTCGATATTTACTGACTCTTTCCTTCTCATTTTTGTCAATCGATGAAAGCATTTTTGTCTTCCTTATTCAATCTTACTTTGACCGATGTTATATCCTGACCTACAGTGTCATTAGTTTTGACCAACGTACAACAGGAAAAAACTAACGATTTGAGTGACGATAGAGACCATGCCCGATACGGAAAATTGACATCACATACTTGCATTGAGCAGTGACCTGAAACTTCAGACTTATATTATATAAATGTCGACAATATAAAATATCGAAATGCTGGAGAGAGAGAGGGAGAGAGAAAGGTTTACGCTGTCGCGATCTGATTATACTGTTTCAGATATGACTTCGGTATAGACGATACACTGACATCGAAAATGTACACCTACTTTCCAGAAATTCGACTAATCTTATAATAAGAGTAGAATAAATATAAAAGTGTTGGTTGAAGTAAATCTTCAGATGTTGGTTTTCCAAAGTTAGGCAATACTTACAGAAATAGGGTCGTCATAGTCTTCTCTTAAAAACTATTATCTTCAACGCCACGTTTCTTATGATCGGTGATGTCATTTTTTATTATTTTTACAAACTTTCAATGCATCAAACGCCATTAGACTATCTCATCTGCCTGTCAGGGAGTTAGAATATATTTCCAAGGGCTGGCACACGATGTCAACTTACCAGCGTCCATCGAGTGGCCGGTGGCAGTGTCACAGATCGCTCCGTCTGTAATCGCGGCCACTTTGATTTTGATGTGACACCCAGGTGCGTTTGAGGTTTTTTATCACCTAATTTGTTGACCTCACAAAATTTCACAGTCCATGCTTTGAAGCAGTCTCAACATGGCAAACATGTCTCGCGTAAATTTCATCCTCGTCGTTCCAATTAATTCGACCACTAAATTATTTCGGCAGTTTTAATTTCCCAATAAATCGACGATTTTGAAATCGTAATTATTTTTTTCTGGTCGAATTGATCAGGTTTTTACGTTATGTCAGTTCGGTTTTCTGGGCCGAAAACACTAATGGTGAAGAAATTTGAAAGTATTTTCACTAAATCTTAGCTTAATATGTGATTTTGGAACGATTAGGTCTGTTTATGTAAAGTAAACTTTGGTATCGCGGCATTCTTCACCGTGTATCGAGACGGCCAAGATGGCCGCCGATCACGGGTTTGTGTGCACAAAATGTATAACACGGCACGTTCCGAACTGTTGATCTCGCGTCATATTCCTACGTCAATAACATATTCTTTTGTCGAAATGTACTCGATATGTAATTATTTATATCATATCTATTGGTTTCTGTTCATTTGCTGGCGAATTATGTTGCATGCTCGTCAAAATACGTGATCAAACTTTCGTATGTGTTCACATTGACTGTCATGATTTACGGTGACGTTGCCATCAAACGTCAGGGCCAGTACAGTTATCGAAAGCGTTCAGACGTGAATGTCGTTCTTATTGTACCTCGAACTTATTTTATTTAGTTCTTGAACCGAATTTATTTTCTCAGAAGTTCAGGCAGTGCGTTTTGTGGTGAAGTTTCTCATCGTTTGCCAATCACAGGGTAGCTAATAACGTAGCTGAATACACAGGCTCTGATTTGAATTGTCTTGTAAGATGGCAGCTTCTTCATGATATCAATCAAATTTGTTGTTTGTGTTTACTTGCAATGCCAAAACCTCTCAAACATCTAAACATATCCTCTCTAACTTGTATGGTAACATTCATTCCACAACTTGAATCATATCTGATAGCAATCAGAATCCAAATAAAAAAACAAAAACAAAGATTTTTCCTGGTTATACATGGTTTCACCTTGGGATGCAGAAAGAAATACACAAACAAACAAACAAACAAACAAACAAAAAAATAATGACAAATGAATAAAAGATCTTGTTTACGAAATTCAATCATGTTGCTGATTAATGTGTCTTAATGTATATTTCACTTGTGTTATATGCTTTTGTGTAACTGTGTTGAAGGGTATGTGGTATTTGTATTATTGACAAATACCAACAATTGTTTGTTTGTTTATTATTTACATTTGATAAGTTCCTCCGCTGAAAATTTTCACCAAAATATGTGTCTTTTCATGACATTTAAAATGTGTAAAAGTTTGCAGGTTTTTGGACTATAAAATTTATTTTTAGAGTCTTTTAATAATTTTCAATGTATTTTGAACTAAAAATGTGCATTGTAAGCCCATTTTCCCATCCCTGATTTGCTAAACCAAACATTGAAAGACTTCTCGAAGCTTTTTCATTTCCTGATCTTTGAGTTTCATAGCGGTTTGGCTGGGCTTCCAATCATAGGAAAGACACTGTACCTATCTCAAAGAAGTGTAACATGTCAAGATTATTGGTTCAAAAAGTTCTTGGCATGGGAGGCTATATTGCATGAAAGTCTATGGCGTCTTAAGGGTTAACGTATTTGTATGCAGGGTACCTATTATGTGTGGGAGTGGTGGCAGTAACTGAAACAGCTAATTAGTCATTTCCTGTCATTGTTTTTGAACTGTGACATATTAACAAACCTGCTCAAACCATAGACAGTAGAGGGGGGGGGGAAGACTGTATATGCTCAAACTAAGAGGGACAAGCTCTTTCTACTATGCATGTTGCTAAAGTTGACCTCCAGTACCTAAAGTTTCAGACCTTGTTACCTTTGTCATTCTTGTTTTTCTGGTTTAAATATTTCTTGTTGTTTTTCTGGTTGTACTATGCAGAAATCATAGTCATAACATCAACATAGAATTTCCTGCATTGACCAGATAGAAACAACACTTATTGTTGATCTTTGGTATGTACCAATTCTGATCAAATTTGAGCGACACCATACAATTGCGGTATTTTTACTTTTCCCTGTAGAGTTTCTGAGTTAATGATTGTATGTTGAAATCTCTCCATCTATCTTGTGTATGGGCAAAATGTAAACATTGGTTGCATGTTTTGTATTTCAGTCCATGTCAAATATTGTAAATGCAAAATCAAGAACAGTTTGCTGTGTGCTTGTAAAAGATAACATATTTGTCAATACATAAATAGCCTTGCAGATTTATTGTCTTAAAAATTATCACAGAAGTAGAAAAGGAAAAGAAACTAATCAAATTGCTGTAACATATTTACCCTGAGTGCCTGTTTGCCTATATTTAACTATTTTATCATTACATTCAGCTGTTTGTTATATCTTTATGATTCTCCATTGGCCAAGGCACACTTGAGGGCCAATGTCATCACACTGTGCCAGTCTCTGTATGTCAGTCTGTCTGTATGTATATCCATGTTTCATACAACTGTTGGCTTGTTTTGATAACTATATAGGAGCAAACAGTGACATCGTCACTGTTTTTGACATATTTAGTCACAAAAATTCTTCTCAAAAACTACTTGTCTGATTGCTTTGATATTTGGAAGACTTGTTCCTAAGGATGATCATGTGATATTTCAAGTTATGATGACAACTTCAATTTTTAGCTCACATTTGGTATACCAATAAGTCTGAACAATATCATGACTTTTGAGGTGTGGCCGGTACCAGCGATTTGATTTGGTATTGTAGGCTGATTGGCATGTGCGACATCATGTCAGAAACCATTTTCTTTAATGGGTGGCTTCACCCACTAAGGTATAAATAACAATTATTATTTGTCATCATATGAAGATATTCTACAAAATTCGATATTCGACGAGTTATTCCGTATTTTGCAAGTTTCATGCATTTCGAGTGTCTCGATGGTCAAGCTATGAATGAGCAAGAGCGAGTAGTACATGACAGCTCATCATGCATGACCTTATTATGTCTATCCTCTCAACCAATAGGCACAGCTCTGATCACAGGGCCTGGCAAGAATTATTAGTGTAGGAGTTATGAATATGATCAATAAATGTCTTGTATTAAACTTCTTTTCATTATACAAGCCTTACCTGTGTCTGGTGTGTGCCTATTACTTTACCCTAGCTTAGTAGCTATCTGTGTATAGTGTTTCAAAGAAAACAGTCTATATCTGTTAATTGCCCTCCCTAATCCCCTTCATTAATTTGTTCTGCCGATCACTGACGCGAGGGCTTATCGCCCTAACCAAATAACTCGTTAGCAGCTCATAAGGTAGTAGACAGAAAGGGCTGAAACTCTCAGGGTCCGTGGCAAGAGGATGGGAGTAAAGTACCTAGACACTTAATTTATGCATGTATGCATAGATAAACAGGAATAAACATCGTATACTATTAGGTATGCATGTATGCGCAAACGCCATTACGTAATCTTCTAAGTACATGTACATGTAGTTCAGCAGCGACGGTGTCCGCTTTGAATTTTTGTGTAAAGTAATGGATACGGACATATTGGAGTCAGGAAGACATATTTTGTCCCCTGATGTCTAATAAAATTGAGGCCAAATGAGGTACTTTCCTTATCATTGTGAGAGAAAATCAACTGATTATGAAGCGTACAGGTGTGATATGTTACCTCCAAGATTATGAACTGGCCGTGGTCATTTGGAGTTTCTCAGGCGGACGCTATAGCATGGCTTTCTTAACGCCACTCCACGATCTACGCGACATGTACGTGTTGCTCCTATCTCTCAACCACCTCACAACTAATGCGACAGTCTGCTGAAGTCAATTCCTGTAATTCTACTACTCTGTTTTGATATCTAAATGCCACAGATGCGTCAGACTTAGGCAAGTGTAGCTATACCTCCTTTCTCTACGTCGGTCATTGTACAGACCATGGAGGTCCCTCTTTCTTTCTACCTCCGTGTACGGTGTCGCCGGCAGGACCATGTACAGACCACATACAGACCAATGACGATCTTATGACGGAGATGTCGCGCAAACAGTAACGGAAATTTAATTGAATTAAAACGAAATTAAGGCTGCTATTCTGTTTTGTAATGCCTTCCTTTGCCTTTGTACAATAAACCATGGTCGTAAAAATATAGCATTCCGTATAAACCACTAATTTCCCGATAGAATTTCATAACAATTTCAAAAACACTTCCCGAAATAAACATCAACATCCATCATTCCACGAGTCATCGCTGGGTTTACTACTTGACTTTTGAGCCGGATCAACGGGGAAAGTCAAAATGGATCAAAATATTCTCGTTTTTTTATTCAAAGGTTCATCACTTATATAAATCAAACATTTCTTTGCGTAATACTTGATTCAAAACCTATATCCGTTACATTTATCCAAAGAAGTGAACATAATGAACAACACAAAGATCCAGTAATGTCAATGAATCTGTAACACAAGCAATTAAACCAGCGAAATTGCAAAGAAAAGCAAAAAACAACAGGCAAAAAAATAAACGAACCTAGAGAGTCACTACAAAGACAAGCATAGTCGGCTACTTGGATACAATCTCCCCCCGCCGTCTCTCTCTCCCTCTCTCTCTCTCTCTCGTGGTGTATCACGTGCACCTGTCGGACATACTATAAATAATAGGAAAGTTTTTGAATGTGGCAACTAACCACGAAATTGTGGTTATTCCATCGCCACAAATAATGCTGCCGATCATTTATTTCACGATGCTGTCACAGCAAAATCTCAAACAAATCAACGTATTTTTACCAAAATATGTCTCCAGCTACAATAATTTTACTTGGGTTACATCAGACAGTTGACATTTTAGAAAGGTGGGGACATGCAAAGAGTCAAAAGAAAAAGTTTTGTGTTTCATGACATTGACAATGAAAATAAGGCATGTCAAACTTGTAGATCCGAGTTGCTTTCATTGACATGAGAATTTTCCTAGTGATAGTATTGGTTTTCTATTCGTGTTCATTCTCACACCCGTTGGCTTTCCTTCACGATAAATCTCCACAAAGCAATTTACTTGTTGCCAACTTGAGCCTGCTGCTAGAAAATTCAACGCGATCCTTTCTTTTTTGCGGATCAGACACGAGTAGGCGCGGCATCACTGTCAAGCCATTGGCAGTGGAACTGGTCGTCCACTACGCTGTCTTTGGTCAAATCATAAACAGACAGACGAATTCACTTCGATCCGAGAAACATTCGTGATTTTTAGAAATGTTCACTAGATTTAATCATGATTTAATCAACCCGACTTTGCAGACACGGGGCAAACACTGCAATTACTTCACACGGTGTTTTTAGTGTTTGTGGCTTATTAGTGTTTGTGGCATATTAGTGTTTTAGTTGCGTCTACCAAATGAAAGCCTGGGAAATTTGAACGAACTTAACATCCCAACTTTGATGCCGGAGTATTTTAATGCACTAAAACACAGTTGGGAGACTTAATTCGAGTAACTGAGAGTATATCAATCGACCTTGACACTAAGCGAAGCTTTTGTGGAAGTATGCAAATTTTGTTTACAACTTGTCCATTTGCTCGCTCCCGAAAACAAGATATGAGCCAGCATAGTGTCAAAGGTCGCAACTTTCTTCTTCCGGCGTTACTCCCATCCTCATGCCATCGACTGGTAGAACCAGTCGATCGTTGTACTCCACCTTTGGCCATTGGAATCCTGAAAATAACTAGTCAGTGTTCTTGCTTGCTTAAGTACAAAGCTGATGCCAACTTTTTTCGAAAATTTACGTCACCTAACCCTTCGAAAATGAAGATTTTTTGAAATCGGACCCTGAAAGTTTCAGCCCTTTCTGTCTATTACCTTATGAGCTGCTAACGAGGTATTTAGTCAGGGCGATAAGTCCCCGCGTCAGTGATCGGCAGAACAAATTAATGAAGGGGATTAGGGAGGGAAATTAACAGATATAGACTGTTTTCTTTGAAATACTATACAGGGATAGCTAGCGTAAATTAATAGGCACACACTAGACACAGGTAAGGCTTGTATAAAAAAAAATAGTTTAATACAAGACATTTATGGATCATATTCATAACTTCTACACTAATAATTCTTGCCAGGCCCTGTGTTCTGATGTCATGTGATACTATTCATGAGCATTTGTTTACAACATATGCGATTTTCGTGCCACGTCCTTAGCCTGGGTTTTCTTGATTATTAGTCCCCATGGACACCGGGGGACTTATAGGTTTGGTCACGTCCGTGCGTCTGTCTGTTCACGCAGACATCTCAGAGATGCCTTGAGTGATTTCATTTAAACTTGGTACAAGGATTACTTCATATATGTCATACATATGCACGTTGATTTGTTTTGTGATATGATCCAATATGGCCGCCATGCGGCTATTTTGTTACGATTTTTTCATGTATGGAGCCATAACTCAGGCACATCTCAACCGATTTTATTCAAAGTTGGTACAAGGACATTGACCTATGTCATACATATGCATGTCAATTGTACTGCATCAAACTTTATGAAATATGGTACCGGTGATAATCTGTCAGTGTTAGGATGGGATGCAAAAATGTTTGGCAGCATCCTGTCGATTAAGTACTAATTGATTCATTTTAATGACCTTTTGTAATTAGTATGGCGGCTTACATTGGTTTTACGTTTTCACCACCATGGAACTCATTTTTGGCTGTTAAGCCCCGTCTGTATCGCAGTATTTTTAATTACAGACCTAATTAATGAAGAGGACTCTTCCTCTCAGAGGACTTGTAATTAAAGTACAAGTGAGGACTGTGTCATTATCAATGACTTGTTGAGGCTATTTCTGCCATTTTTGTCAAGCTCTCAGATATCCACCTTCTTCATCAACACATTGTGTCAAAAATACTTATACTCTGCATAACACAGTGGAGCTCTATCAGCTGCTAGTATAAGGACTTGCTCTAGTCTGTGAATATCAACTTTATAAAGATTTGCTCCAGTTTGTGAATACAAGCTTCATAAAAGCCTAGCTTTAATCTGTAAATATCATCTTTATAAAGCTTATTATGGGCATGTATCAATTTCTATGAGAGTCAGTATTGGAAACCTCTGTGAAAAAGACTGTGATTTTACTACATGGACATTATCTACCACCCTACTAGTTGTAGAGCTGCTATGAAAACCATGTTACACGTACTATTGCTTACGCAGCATGAACTGTAAGATTATGATGATATTATTCATTTTGAAAACTTTTTTCAACAAATGTGACAAAAATGCAAACAAGGAATGTGGTATTTGTTAGCTACTATAGACTATAGTCTATAGAAGCTATTGGGATGGGTATCCGTCCGGCGTCCGGCGTCAGTCTGTATGTATGTATGTATGTATGTATGTATGTATGTCCGTTTGTGAGGCGTCTGTTCACTCAAATATCTTGAGAACCGCAGTACTTACTGACTTGATATTTGTTGTGTAGATGAAAAATATGATTTTGAGAAACTATTTTTTTTAATTTTTTGATATTGTTGAAAATAGGCAAATTAATGCCAAAAAAGGTGTTTTTGGTAAAAAATCTTCTTCTTCATAACCGCTGGTCAGACAGCTTTGTTATTTGGTATACAGGTCCCTAGGGATAACCCAACTTAGATTTGTTCTAATTGTGATGAAATATGCAAATGTGTATTTTTAAGGAATTTTTTTGTCATTTTTGGTCAAAGTTTGACTTACATTGTATGTGATTCTTGTACTGTATAAACCCTATCAATTCACCCAGAAAAAAATAATTAATATGATTTTAAATAATTGAATTAATTAGGAAATCATCAAAGCCAAAATAACTTTAGTGTGGAATTATCAGAAAGTTCAACTTTTTTTGACAGTTCATAGTGAATTGAGGATTAAAACATGTAAAGGCAACTTTCCTGAATCCCAACTTTGATATATTCTGAACCACCATTTATGTTATCTAAAAGAAATTGCTCATAATAGTTTGTCATGATAGGGTGGTCAAATAAATAGAGATAGAGAAAGTTCTAATTTCCATTTATGGTTGACTAGGTAAGGATAAAATAAGATTACTTTTTGAGGAAAAAAATAGAGTGGTCAATTAAAAGAGTGGTCAAAGTGATAGGGTTTTTATGGTAAAGCTAGGCTGTAAGATTCCTCATGTGCTATTTATAGCAATTATGCAATCTGTGTAAACAGTGCAATGAAAATGTAACATGATTCCTTATAATGCTTTTGATGACCTTGAACTTCTTATGTTTCAAACATTTGTCTCTTCAGTGTGCTTTCTCTGAGTACGTACAGTCTCAACTTATTCAACAGAACTTACTTACAATGTTAATTTGAAAGTTAAAATGTGCTTGGTTAATAGGATGAAAATACTGATATTAAAAGATAACCAGCTCAAGATTCTTTATAACCTGATAGATATGCTGTTTTTTTATGACGTAAATCTTGATTTAAGCAAGTCTTGGTTACTTTAATTAGAATGTAATTAACTCTCGTTTATTTGCTATTATAGACTAATATAATCTGATGAAATATGCAAATCTGTATTTTTACGGAATTTTTTTCCATTTTTGGTCAGGCCATCCTGAAATGAGCTATCAAAGATATCCACCTTCTTCATCAATACATGTGTCACAAAAGGTTATTCTCTACATAACACAGCAGAGCTCTGTCAACTGTTGAGTCGCTTGTTTTTTCAAAACCGCTGGTCAGACAGCTTTAATATTTGGTTTACATATCCCTAGGATGACCTTAGTGAGATAATTTCATACAGTCAGGAAATACTTAATTTTGTATCCATGTCTATAGTAGCTTCAGGGACTTTGGCCCTATGTTATTAATGAGGAGTATTCAATGAATTGTTTCGTTTTCATTTACAGCTGAACCATCTCAACAAAGTCCATTTTCTGAGTTGATGGATGGAGTGGTATTTTGCATCAGCGGATATCAAAATCCACAGAGATCACAACTTAGAGATAAAGCAGTAGATATGGGAGCAAAGTACAGACCTGATTGGACAGATGATTGTACACATCTTATGTAAGTACAGACATAATTGGACAGTGATTTGACTCATCTAAGTAAGTACAGACCTGATTGGACAGATGATTGTACTTATGTAAGTACAGATATGATTGGGCAAATTATTTCTAAATTTGTATATTACCTAAAACATAAGAAATGCTTCATTCTTGAATCTTGTAAATAATGATTGGGAGGAAAGTCACAACAGTATAAAAAATTATTTGTTATAGCTACATGTACCAGCAAGGTCAGTGGAGATCAACAATTGAGAAAGCAGACCAGTTTGCAGATTCTACGGAGACAGATTTACAGCTTGATCAAATTTGAGTGTAAAATTACAAGAAGGATGACTGTCAAATTCACATCCTCATTCATCGGGAAACATTTGTGGCAGGAAGCTTCCCGTATGTACACAATCATGAAGACAGCAATTCAAAATGGCAACCCGACAATGCAGCGACAAACTTTCTTTGTTATTCGTCATTCCAAACATGTACAGAACAGGCCTAACGCATCACTTTTTGTGGGATTTGTTTGCTCTGAAAATGCTGATTGCACCATTTGTCTCATGCTCCAATAAAATGTTAGTAATGATGGTTCTGTCATGGGTTGAAAACATTCAATGCATGTGTTTTACTCATTGAACGGAAACATTCAGGCGTGGGATAGCTCCACCTTATTAAAATAAAATCAACGGTGAAAAGTTCAAACTAGAACTGATAATGTCTTATTTAATACACAGAATTGAAACTTGGACTCGTCGTACTTTACAATCTGTCACTCACACTTTGTCCTAGACTCTCCACAGTCGCTGTGCCTTGTTTTGTGCGCGCCGCGATGGGCCTGCATTCAAAGGCTGTGCAGCTGTGAGCACGCGCTGCCAGACACAGCGACTGTCAGTTCTTGCAAGTATATGAATATTCATAAGGGTAGTGACGTCAAAAGAAAAACCTATCTAACTGGGCGGAGAGAATATATACTAGTAGCCGGTAGACCTATATACGTGGTATGTTTTTATTTTTCATTTTTAAGTTTATTTGGCTATGCTACCTGTCATTTTTGTTTTGATTAACGGATGTGTGGAGTTCTATAAAGTACCCGGATCAGGCAGAAATCCGACCGGTCGCTTGCAAGAACGTCCAGACCCTGGGATTCGCGTCGCGTCTCTGAAGGGCGCGCGCGTGTTCCAACAGGGAAGAACGCGAATCGCAGGGTCTCTGCCAGACTAACTTTGTCCCTCAGAGTCAGACTCCAACTCTAATTCGGAGCAACTTGTCCCGGATGTCTGGGGTTCAAATTGGTATGCCTGTGTGCCTTCAAACCAATTCCCTTCTACATCGCTTTCTGAACTCTGATCAACACTGTCCTCGCTGGAGCAACTTGACAAGTCGCTGTACCTGGAGTCCATGACAACTTAGGCGCCGATGCAGCCAGTGTTTCCTAGGCGTCTGTTAGCACTGTCTATATAGCTGACTTTGTTTGTGGTCTAATTTACGCAAGGACCACTAAGTTCACTTTCGTGTCGATAGTGTGGACCAAATGACATCAATTATTCGTTTTGGTCAATATGCAAATACAGCTGCTTGGCTCAGGTGCGAAAAGGCCTCACTGATCGTCACCAGGCATGAAAAAGGAGTAAAATTTCACCATTTGTGCACATTTTTCCGAACTGACACAATGGGCAATCAATATACAGGTCCCCCAGCTGAGTTTTTAACAGGAAAAAATAAACACTTTGGAAAGCATGTCATAGACACTTTAACAATGTCAGGTTTCTTGATTCAATCATCTTACTAAATGTGAAAATCCAATAATCAATAACACTCTGTACTACTTAAAAGGGACATATGAAATGTTAGAGTTGTAATGATGCTTTAAAATTTGGTTGGACCTGGGCTTTAAAACAGATGTACGTATGTGATGCCACAGGCTCCTTGATAGGTTTTTGCTTGGAAGTGTCCCCATTTGTCTATGATACTGCAATACTTGTTTACATTGAAGAGGTGTTGTTGGGATTGATCGGTATAGACAGTATCAATGTTACTGTGGCAAAATATTCTGTATGCACTGCAGCGTCATGGATAGAGATGTATGAATTGTGAGATGAAAGGCATCTCAAAACTAGCTTTTAGCTGCACACTTTTTAACTCTGGTATCTCAACTTTAGTTACCTGTGTATCAGATTGTTGATGATTTTAAAAAGGTTAGGAGGTCACAAAGAACCATTAACAGTGTAAGTTAAATGATGCATGTCAATTTAAGAATTCATAAATACTGTTGATATGAAGTTTCATTCTCTGTTTCTGTACAGCTGCGCCTTCACAAATACACCCAAATATAATGAAGTCAAAAAGAAAGGTGGAAGAATAGTTTCCAACAAATGGATTTTGCAGTGCTACAAAAAAGAAAGCTTGTTGCCATGGCAAAAGTGAGTGAAATAATGATTTGCATGTGCAGAGTCATCTCAGTGTAACAGCAATGTCAATGCAAGGGACAAAGTTTTCATTTTTTTATCATCATTTCATCATGTTTATATTTGCGCGTGTTAGAACTCATGCAATGTATTCTATCAACAAACAATATCAGTCCCCAACAGAAGTCATTCTTCTTGCCCAGCAAGTAAGATAGAATAGATATTTTAAAAACTTCTTGAAATATTGCATTTATATATCCATGGCATTTTTAACATGCTATGCATGGTATGATCTTCAAATGGATTTCTTCCAAATTTTCATCACTGTTTGATTATATAAATGTGTGTGACTATTGTGTATCTGTTTTAGAAAATTTCCTCCAACAAGTTATATTATTGTAATGTCTTTCTTTGTCACTAATGAAGTTATAGATTAGATAAAGGCTCATCCAGCAGCGATGAGTCTGACAGTGACACTGACTCTGAGTATCAGCCTCTAGTGAAAGTTAGTAGACAAGATAAGCAATCTACATCTACCAAACACAAGAAACCAACACAATCGAAAGCACCGACAGAACAGATCAGCTTAAAAGAAAAAGGTAGGTCAAGATGTTGTGAGTGATACCACAGTGTACAGAGTTCATATGATTGTGTCACTGACGCATGCATACTCTCTTATACTTTTTAAGTGTTTTCTCTGCATCTTAATGCATGGGGCTAATTTGGCCATGTTCATCAAAAAAACTAGTCAGTCTTAAATGAAGAGGAAATGTTAGATTTAGGTTTTGATGTCTACAGCCAATACTCAAACAAGTTTTGACCAATGTCTTTCAAACTTTGCACAAGAACAATGCACTGTAACTTACAGTTGGACATAATTTTTTTAAGACTTACAGTATTAAGACTTACATAACATTTACTTATTCATTGCTTGCTTTTTAACATCATTATCCATGGATCAAGATACAAGCCACAAAGGACAAGAAAAGAAGTCCAAATCTCACAAGAAATTGTTAGATGTATCGCCAGGAAGTGACACTGAAGATGAAATTGAAAGGTAAAGTTTCTGTGGTTTTCTGAACAAATCTTACAATTTTATGATGCAGTACATAAATGACTACACAGCTATTGTTGTTGCAAACATTGGAATTATAGGAATTCTTGAATTTCATAATTCATAACCAGTGCTTCCGTTAACGCAAAATTCTGCATATTTAATGCATGATTACTCTGGAGTACGCAAAGTAAATTGACATCTGCGTAATCTGATACGCATTGAATAAACACAGTCTCTGAAACAAAGACATGAGCACACGTGGTTTCCCTCCAATGAGTAGTTTATCATGGACTAAAAATAAAATGGTTTCTGATAAAATATGTTCATGATTTTGCAATATTTTGCCCTACTTCCTGCCAATTATGTCACATCAATTGTTTCCTTCAAGGCTGTACCAGTAGAAATGTAACATATTCAATAGTTTGTCATAATTTCAAAACAATGTTTTTCCCCGTTGCGCCTGATGCGTACTTGTAAACCCAGAAGATTTCCTTGTCGAATATCAACAATTTAAGCTAAGGCTATGCAGACTTAGAAATAATAGTTTTATGGCGGTCTGCACGCTTCTTTACAAAGAGTATCGTGACCTCATTCCAAATACTGCAAAGTTGGCCATAATTGCAGCCATGATTCCAGTCTCATCTGTCCCCTGTGAAAGTTCAGTACCCAAAACAGGATTAAAACATCGAAACGTAGTTTTCTGAGTGAAGATGTCATAAATGGTCTGATGGTGATAACCATGGAAGGGTGAAGACTTGGTGAATTTGACTTCAGAGCAGCGACGATAGAGTTTAGGCAGCAAAGAGATAATCAGATGTAGTAGACAGAAAAAGTAAAGAAATGAGTACTGTCTACAGAGAATAGAACAGAAGAGTTTTGAAGATTGTAAAAATCATCAAATAAAAGACAAACGTTGTCACTGTTGATGTTTATTGAACACTTTATTCATTGACTTTTGAACCGGTTTTCGATATCGAGTATACAGCTATTTAATAGGTACTTACATGTACTTGTACGCATTTTGGATACATTTTATGCAAATAAGAAACCGTTTGCGTACAGCCTTACGCAGATTTGAAAATTCTAACGGCAGCTCTGCATGTTTATGTATTGTGCCTTATGTGATTACGAAAGTCAACAATGCATCTTTTGTTGGGATGGTCTTCAACAAAAATCTGGTTGAAACAAACAAAATGAGTAGAGTTACTGTCATGTTTTGTAAATTATGTCATATGCTACGTCAATTACGTTGTATGGCTTGTCAAAAAGGGCAATACATACCCATATATTTACATGAAATTCATTTAATTCAATAGAAATTACTGGTTGTAGGAAAAATCATTATAGTAAATTGAAAAGACCCTCATCCTCATTGTTCGAAAAAGTAGGCATATTTGGTATCTATAAACTACTGGTATGTACTATAATAATTGCAACTTGGAATCTTTGTTCAAGCAGAAGTCAGTTCTAGGTTACCAGATACCGGAATTTTTTCACACCTACCAGATATTTATACAAGAGACAGAATATTCAAAATGATTTAATTATCCCAAAAGTCAAACAGAAAGCAGGTGAATTCGGTATACATTACAAGGGTACATAGACCTAGTATCCCAACTTAATCAGAAACGGTGAGAGTAGATATTGCCTCAAGGATATGACTCACATTCAAAGGTCGATTCTCACAATTTTATTTTTATTTCAAATTTTAAACCCCTGACATGTGGTCTTTCTTTTGGCAAAAAGTAGGGTCACATCGTACCAGAAAATTCCTGAAATATTTCTAAAATGGTAAACTATCAGCTACATCGTGTTTTTGGCTCCGCTGTCAGCGACGCGGAGCTTATCAAATAGGTTGATTTTCCGTCGTTGTGCGTCGTCGTTTGTCAACAATTGCCTTCTCCTCTGAAACCACAAGTCCAAATGCTTTGAAATTTTATATGCAGTTCACTTGGGATGACCTCACTTAAGTTTGTTCAAATCGTGGTGAAATTTGCATATTTGTATTTTGGGGCCATTTTTTGCTGTTTTTGGTAAAAAAATCTTCTTCTCTGAAATCACTTGTCTGATTGCTTTGAAATTTGATATGCAGTTTACTTAGGGTGACTTCAGTCAGATTTGTTCAAATCGTGGTTAAATTTGCATATCTGTATTTTTAAGGCAATTTTTGTTGTTTTTGGTAAAACAATTTTTGAAAATCTTCCTCTTCAAAACTACCAGTCAGATAGCTTTGATATTTGGTACAGAGGTCCCAAGGGATGATCTATTTCAGATTTCTTCAAATTGTGCAGAAATATGTAAATTTGCATTTTTAAGGCAATTATTGCCATTTTTTGTCAAAAAATGTGTTTCTCGAAAAGTACTGGTCTGATAGCTTTGAAATCTGGTATACAGGTTTCTATAGATGAACTTAGTAGTATGTATTGAATTTCTGATGAAATCTGTAATTTTTTATTTTTGGGGCAATTTTTGCCATTTTTGGTCGAGAAACGTGTATTTCCAAAACTACTCATCTGATAGCTTTGAAATTTGGTATACAAGTTCCTATAGATGAACTACAAGATATTCATTGAAATTATGATGAAATCTGCAATTTTGAATTTTGGGGCAATTTTTTCCATTTTTGGTCAAAAAATGTGTTTCTCAAAAAATACTGGTCTAATAGCTTTGAAATTTGGCATACATGTTTCTACAGATGAACTAAGTAATATATGTTGAATTTCTGATGAAATCTGTAATTTTGTATTTTGGGGCAGTTTTTGCCATATTTTGTCAAAAAAATGTGTATTTCCAAAACTACTCATCTGATAGCTCTGAAATTCGGTATACAGGTTCATACAGATGATCTAAATGATATTTATTGAAAAAATGATGAAATCTGCAATTTTTACCTTCTCGTGTCTATTTATGGACGGAGAGAAGGTATTAGATTTAAAAACTAGTATGCTGGTGTCAACTTCTACTTCCGTCTGTTAACTTCTACTTCCGTCTGTCAAGATCCGTTGACGTCATGCCATTGTGATGGGTCATATCATAAACTGGTGGGCAGTGTTCATGGTTCAGGTTGAGATGTAGGAGAACGATTTTGAGCTGTGACAAAAATCAAGGGACCTAGCGGCATAGCCACAGTGTAAAGCCTTTCTCCAAGGTTTCTTAGCTGACTACGATCTATTACAGACTACCAAGCTGACGTTAGGGGTACTCACTTTGTGTTTGCTCACTCTGTGTGCGCTAGTGTTCGGTACTGCCTTGCGTGGATATCCCCTCATGGCCTCACGTGATATGGACCCGTTGCATTACCTGCAGATAAGCATATGCTATGCCTCTGAGTCTGAAAACGGTCATTGTGTAAGCCTGTCGGCATTTTCGTAGCATTTTTTCTCATTTAAATTTGCAAAATATCAGCGATTACCTCAATATTGCAAGATAACTCTTCCCAATCGTTTCCTGGAGTTTCAGAGTCATATGAACGAAAATGAGTGAAAGTTTTAGACAGGAAATTCGGATGTCGGTCATGTTCAATGTTTACAGTACAATCAGAAGTTTCAATATGTAGAGGAAATAACTAACAAACACTGTTCATGATGCCCGCCCTCTAGAGGCAGACCTTCCTATATGAAATACCACATTTGATGCTCGTGGAAAGCTTGACCACACAAAGGAGCATTTTTAACTTTTAGAAAATGACAAATTGAATAAGAAGGTATTCTGAAAATGTCAAATACTGAGGGAAAATGCGCAAATATTCAAAATAAACAGGTTAACTGACTGGTCAGCCATAAAAAACAATGAAAATGTTTATGATCAAAAGTTTTTTAGATGTGCACATTTTAACAAATACAGAAATTATTAACATTATAAATATAAGACCAAACTATTTTTTAGCTTACATTTGGTATACCAATGTGAGGTAATCGTATAAGCTGAATCAGTTCATTTGCATCCGATTTGCATGTATGTATGTACGTACGTACGTATGTATGTATGTATGTATGTATGTATGTATGTATGTATGTATGTATGTCCGTCCACATCAAAAACACCTAAACCACAGCACCTACTGTCTTAGTATTTTGTGTACAGGTGTACCTAGGGGTGTAGATGTGAATTTCTTCAAATGAACTTGTCAGTGTCAAAAATATGCAAATGAAGGGAAAAAAGGAAAAAACCTGCAAATTGCTAAAACTCTGTAACCGTTGGTCTGATAGGGTTGAAACTTGGTGTGCAGGTTCCTTTAGGTATTTTAAATTAGGTGTTTAAAATTTGGGATGAAATTTGCATGTTTCTATTTTTGGGGTAATTTTTTCAGTTTTTAGTCAAAAAATGTTTTTCTCTGAAACCACTCATCTGATTGCTTTGAAAGTTGGTATACATGTTCCTCAGGATGACCTCAGTCAAGTTTATACAAATTGAATTGAAATTTTCATATTTGTAATTTTGGGGCAATTTTCCGAATTTTTGGTCAAAAATTTTTTTATTCAAAAACTACTAATCTGATAGCTGTGATATTTGGTATACAGGTTCCTAAGGTTGATCAAAATCAGTTAAATGAATATCGTGAAGATGTCTTAAATTTTGTATTTTTGCTGAATTTTTTGGTTAATTTTCTCATTTTAAGTAAAATTTCTTCTTCTCTAAAACCACTAGCCCAATTGCTCTCAAATTTAGATTGGGTGTTTGCAAGGGTGTTACCCTTCTAATTGTTGAAATTACGAAAAAATATTACTGTTTTGGAGCAATTTTTGTCATTTTTGGTCAAAAAATCGTAAAAAATATTTACTTTTTAAAGCCCCTGAACAGACAGCTTTTATATTTGGTGTACAGATGTCCAGGGATGACAATAGTTAGATATGTGGAAATTGTCCTGAAGTATACAAATTTGTATTTTTAAGACAATTTTGTCATTTTTGGTCAAGAAAACTTGTTCTCAAAATTACTTGTCTGATAGCTTTGTAATTTGCTACAAAAGTTCCGAGGGATGTTATTAGATAGATTTTCTGCTCAAAGTGTTCGCAACCCCCAAATTTTTATATTTTAGGTAGTTTTCTCAGTTTGTGACCTTAAATGACCTACACCAACCCAGGATATGTTGTGAGACAGTTTCAAAGGCTGTGAACATAATTTTGTCATATTTGGTATCAATTTGTAGTAAAATTTGATCCAGACAAAGCAGAGGTAAATTTTTTTAATTGCAAACCAATTTTTGCAACTTTTGCTTGTAAGACACACAAGAACTGATGAGAAATTTGGATCCAGGATAATTACAGATGTCGTAATCACCCCCCCCCACCCCCACAGTGGAAGGCATTTCACTATCTGTAACTTATTTAAGTGCTGTTTACATTCAAATGAAAGCTCTAATAGCATTAATTAACCCTTTTCCTGCCAGACAGTAATAACTGTATCACTTCCCCATCAGCCAAGTCAGTAAAAAGCGGTATTGAGCCAAAAAATGACCTATTTTCACTCACTTGGCTTGGTATGTTATAGCATCTTTTGTCCAAAAAAATCAACTTTACACTATTATGTTTTCAACAGCCTTCAAATGTACAGTATTATGTTAAAATACATCATATGGAATACGTTGTGTTTCATTAATTTTAACCATCTTGACCTGGTGGTGAAATATGGACTTGGCAGGAAAAGGGTTAAAACATCCCCAAGGTTGTAAATATATTTCCTGCCAGCTGGTCTTTTGTAAACATGGTCTACCAAGGGGTGGAATATTTGATATTCAGGAGTGGGTAGGATCTAGGAGATTGATGAGGTAGCATTACTTTTTACCAGATCTCTTGTACATTTTTTCCCACTCTTTATTTTTTCCCCACTCTCCCACCTCTTCTTTTTGTCAAGCCTTCTCTGGCTAATTTTTTTGTTGACTTTTGCGTAATATTTGTATGTAGGATCTGCTTGTCCCATTGCTGTACAAGTTGGTAGGCATGTTCCTCAAGATGACCTCCAGTACCTAAGTTGCAGACCTTATTTGCTTTTGTCATTCTTGTTTTTCTGGTTTAAATATTTCTTGATTTTACCAATTCAAACCGAATGTGAGCACACTGTCCTTGACGGTATTTTTCAGGGATGGGACAGGTTGGAAATGAGGGGTGAGAGACAAAGGCACTTCTATTGCTGCATGTGGATGCAGCCACACCATTCCATTGACAGCATACTTATTCACTGTGTTGTGTTCAAGTTTCATATTGTACTGACTGTCATACAAGGATAACATAAGCAAATCAAATCAAATCAAATTTGAAAAGGATCAATGCTGTTGTGTGGATTTTGCTGAACATGGCTGATTTTAATATTTTGCCCTATATATTTGGTGTCCGGAAAAGGCATATTTTGATGTAAAGTGAAATTAACACTACATTGCTGACAGTAATGTTACCGTTTTTGCATGAACTTTTCTTTTTTAAATTATAGTATATTTGTACTTCAAACAGATTAACACTTATCATGATGATGTCAACCCATAATTTTACTTCACAAAGACTGTAATTCTGCCAATTTTTTTTATTATTCAGTCATTTTTAGCTCACGTGTGTAAACACGTGGGCTAATGTCATAGCGATGTCTGTCTGTCTGTCCGTGTGTGTATGTCTGTCTGTCTGTCTGTCTGTCTGTTTACACGATAACTCAAAAACGCCTGAACAGATTCAAGTAAGATTTGGTACACAGGTACCATATGCTACTTGCAAGAACTTATTAGATTTTCGTTAGTATGGCTTGCATATTAATGAAGTTATGCAATATTGGTTTTTTTTCCGTACAGTGGTTTCCCTATGGAGACGGTAATGACAGTGTAGACATATATCAAGAAATCCTGCACAAAATTTCATGAAACTTTTCACAGATGACAATCTCAGAACATTATGATGATACTGTGAGTGTCATGTCAATTATCTTCTCATTTGCTCATTTAATGAACTTTTGTTATTAGTGACATAACTCTGAAATTCCTGTACCAAACTTGATGATACTTGCAACAAACATTGATCTGATATATATCTAATTATACTTAGAAGCATTGGGCAGTGTCAAATTAATAAAAGCTCATTTGCATATTTTATTAAGTTTTGTAATTAGTCATATAACTCCGATATAACTGCAGCAAATGTGATGAAATCTGCAGCAGATACTGATCCGACTGATATCTAACTAGTGTAAAGCATTCAGTAGTGTGAAATAAATTAAGGGACCATTTGCATATTTAATGAACTTTGTAATTAGGTATATAACTTTGAAATTATGGCACCAAAGTCAGTGAAATTGGCTACAGATATTGTTTTGATAAATATCTAATTGTACTGAGAAGCATTTGGCAGTGTCAAGTTAACAAATAGGTGATTTGCATATTTTATGAAGTTTGTAATTAGTGATGTAACTCCAAAATAACTGTACCAAATGTGATGAAATCTGCTGCAGATACTGATCCAACAGATATGTAATTGTGGTGTAGAGCATTTTGTTGTGTGAAGTTAATTAAGGGTTCATTTGCATATTTAATGAATTTTGTAATTAGTGATATTACTCCAAAAGTACAGCGTTAAATTTGATGAAACTTGCTACAGATGTTGATCTGATAAATATCCAATTGTACTGAGAAGCATTGAGCAGTGTCAAGTTAATAATTAGCTCATTTGCATATTCCATGAAGTTTTATAATTAGTCAGGAACTCCGAAATAACCGCATCAAATGTGATGAAAACTGCTGCATATACTGATCCGACAGATATCTAGCTGTGTTGTAAAGCATTTAGTAGTGTAAAGTTAATTAAGGGGTCATTTGCATATTTAACAAGTCATTGACAATGACATAGTCCCCACTTGTAATAGGAGTATTAGTCTTGATGGGGCAGGGAAATGTGGTCATTAAGAAGTGTCACTGGAGTGTATACGTTCAGATCTATGGGCACATAGGTTTATGTCATTTTTCTCAATTTATAACAAGAGGCATGTCTAAGTTATGGTTCTTAATCGGGAAAAAAGATCAGACCTCTAGCTGTATTAGCCAGCCAAGAAATACATATGTGCATAATAAATGAGGTACAAGATGTGACATCTTAAGGTCTAATATCCTATCAAAATTGAAGCGTATAGAACTTGTGGTTACTGAGTTATGCATATATATATATGATAATAATCAAGGTCAAAGTGACATTTGGAAAAAAAAATTGTATTGCTAATTAATCTATATGCCAAAATCAGACCTCCAGCTCTATTGGCTTGCCCAGAATTAGATATGAGCATAATTAATGAGGTAAAGCGTGTGTTGTCATAAGGTCTTCAATCCTACTAAATATAAAGGACATAGCACTTGTGGTTACTTATTTATTGACAAATATGTATATTTTAGGTAAAAGGTTATCAAGATCACATGACATTTTGTCAAAAAATTTCCATCCTATAGTTATCCCAATATACCATAAATCAGACATTCAGCTCTATTGGCTTGCTCAGAATTAGATAATTTATGAGATACAATATGTGGCGTCATAAGGTGTCCCATCATACCAAATATGAAAGGTGTAGCACTTGTGGTTACTGAGTTATGGACAAATATGTATATTCGAGGTCAAAGGTCATTGAGATCACGTGACATTTTGTCAAAAAAATTGTATTGCTAAGTTATCCCTATATACCAAAAATCAGACCACTAGCTCTATTGGCTCGTCCAAAATTACATATGCACATAATTAATGAGGTATAATATTTGGCGTCATAAGGTGTTGCATCATACCATATATGAAAGGTTTAGCACTTGTGGTTACTGAGTTATGGACAAATATGTATATTTGAGGTCAAAGGTCATTGAAGTCACGTGACATTTTGTCAAAAAAATTGTATTGCTAAGTTATCCCTATATACCAAAAATCAGACCTCTAGCTCTATTGGCTAGCTCAAAATTAGATATGCACATAATTAATGAGGTATAATATGTGGCGTCATAAGGTGTCCCATCATACCAAATATGAAGGGTATAGCACTTGTGGTTACTGAGTTATGGACAAATATGTATATTTGAGGTCAAAGGTCACCAAGGTCACATGATATTTTGTCAAAGTGTCTGAGATATCTGCGTGAACAGGTGGACTCACGGATGGACTCACGGACAGACATGACCCAATCTATAAGCCCCCTGGACTTTATTTGTGGGTAGTAAAAACTGTGTCACTGCATCTGTTTTGCAACATGAATACGATGAGAACCTAAATTTTTATTTTTGATGGCCTTACACATGGAAGTCTATGGAGAGCTGCCTATATACATGGGAGTCTATGGAGGTATTAACTAAAAAGTCCTCTAACACGGCCAAATTTGATCGCATTGTGAAACAAATCGACTTGCATCTGTATGAGGTAGGGTACTATTCTTTTGCAAAGTTTGAAAGAAATTGACCAAGGCATCTCTGAGATATCTGCCTGAACGGATTGACGGACGCATGCACGCACGCACGCACACACACATGCACACACGCACGGACATGACCAAACCTATAAGTCCCCCGGACGGTGTCCGTGGGGACTAATAAACTTTGTAATTAGGTATCTAACTCTGAAATTATGGCACCAAATTTTGTGCTACAGATATTGATTTGATAAATATTTAATTGTGCTCTGAATCATTAAACAGTGTCAAGTTAATTTAGGGTTTATTTGCATATTTAATGAACTTTGTAATTAGTGACATTACTCTAAAATTACATTTAATTAAATAAAAGGTGCTACAAATGTTGATCTGATGGATATCATTAGGGGAACGCTCCATTAACTTAGAAGTACCCAACTAACCCGAGTTGGTTATCAGAGGATTAATCTCTCTATGTCAACATATGCGAACAGATCATCTTTTAGTGTAAACAAAACATTAGCACTGCCGAAACTACTTTAAGCATGGCCTAGGCCGGTCGCACTCAGGATTTCCGACCAGCGTTAAAATTGCCGTCCAGCACTTGCTGTTCCTTTGAGGTTATCATTTAGTTCATAAAATTGCATGAAGAGTTGACAAAAACAATGGTACTATGGAATCCCTTTCAATAAAATGCTGTTTAAACAATACCAGCGGTTGATTAACGTACGCTGATTTTGCATACGAAAAGCTTTTTAAGTTGGTTGAGGGTACGTTTATAAAGATCATTGCCCTTTGAACTAAAGTTTTCCTGTCACACAATATCTCTGTATGATCGAAAGGAGACAAACTAAAGATTTTTTGCTTTGTATGAATGTTTATATCCCTATAAAAGAAAATACGGAAGCTAAAATCAGCACAACAAAACAGGACCTTTACTAACACGTGCTCTTTCAATTTCAGTTCAGACTCAATGAGTGGCATTGCGGAAAGGTGCATTCAATGCAATGAAAGTCACGAGCAAACTTTGGTGTCAACGGATCCAGTCTTTGAATTATCAACGAACACTCACTTATTTTTCTGGTCAAAAAGCCAAAGGCTACTTGTCCATCGCAATAAGCCTCTCTGTTTGCAGCGTGTTCATTTTTAGTCCTATGGCGGCCAAATTGACTGGCTACTTCCATATTTTGGCTGGCTACTTTTCAGCAATGTTTCGCTCTCTAGCCCTGAAATTCTGGTTTTGATAATAACATTTTTAGCTCCGCTGTCAGCGACGCGGAGCTTATCAAATAGGTTGATTTTCCGTCATCGTCCGTCGTCATCCGTCGTCCGTCGTCCGTCAACAATTACCTTCTCCTCTGAAACTGCCAGTCCAATTGCTTTGAAATTTTATATGCAGTTCACTTGGGGTGACCACACTTAAGTTTGTTCAAGTCGTGGTGAAATTTGCATATTTGTATTTTTGGGGCAATTTTTGGTGTTTTTGGTAAAAAAATCTTCTTCTCTGAAACCGCTTGTCCGATTGCTTTGAAATTTGATATGCAGTTTACTTAGGGTGACTTCAGTCAGATTTGTTCAAATCGTGGTCTAATTTGCATATTTGTATTTTGAAGGCAATTTTTGTCATTTTTGGTAAAAAAATCTTTAAAAATCTTCTTCTTCAAAACTACCAGTCAGATAGCTTTGATATTTGGTACATATGTCCCTAGGGATGATCTATTTCAGATTTGTTCAAATCGTGCAGAAATATGCAAATTTGCATTTTTAAGGCAATTTTTGCCATTTTTGGTCAAAAAATGTATTTCTCAAAAAGTACTGGTCTAATAGTTTTGAAATTTGGTATACACGTTTCTATAGATGAACTGAGTAATATATATGAATTTGTATGAAATATGAAATTTTGTATTTTTGGGGCATTTTTCGCCATTTTTGGTCAAAAAATGTGTATTTCCAAAACTATTTATCTGATAGCTTTGAAATTTGGTATACAGGTTCCTAGATAAACTACATGATATTTATTGAAATTGTGATGAAATCTGCAATTTTGTATTTTTGGGGCAATTTTTGCCATTTTTGGTCCAAAAATGTGTATTTCCAAAAACTACTCATCTGATAGCTTTGCAATTTGGTATACAGGTTTTACAGATCACCTTAATGACATTTGTTGACATTATGATGAAATCTGCAAATTTGTAATTTTTGGGCAATTTTTGCCATTTTTGGTCAAAAAATGTATTTCTCAAAAATTAGTGGTCTGATAGCTTTGAAATTTGGAATACAGGTTTCTACAGATGAGTTCAGTAATATGTAATGAATTTCTGATGAAATCTGTAATTTTGTATTTTGGGGCAATTTTTGCCATTTTTGGTCAAAACGTGTATTTCCAACACTAGTCATTTGATAGCTTTGAAATTTGGTATACAGGTCTCTATAGATGAACTAAATGATATTTATTAAAAAATAATGATGAAATCTGCAATTTTGAATTTTTGGGGCAATTTTTCCCATTTTTGGTCAAAAAAAGTACTGGTCTAACAGCTTTGAAATTTGGTATACAGGTTTCTATATGTGAAGTTATGAACTAAATTTGATCTCTTGAAATTATGATGAAATCTGCAATTTCATTTTTTGGGGCAATTGTTGCCATCTTTGGTCAGAAAATTTTATTCTCAAAAAACTACTCATCAGATAGCTTTGGTTGACATGTTCTTAGGGATGATCCGATGTGATATATTCAAAGTATGATGAAATCTTCAATTGTGTATTTTTGCAGCTTATTTTAGCCACTTTTTTCTGGCCTCTGCATTAAGCTATCAAAGATTTCCACCTTCCTAATCAACATGTGTAAAAAATAGTTATTCTCTACATAAACACAGCGGAGCTATATCGGCCGCTAGGTCGCTTGTGATATTTTTGTTGTCTTGCTACCCGGAGATAACATTTCAGAAGTGCCGATATGGCTATATTTAGTCTAGCAATATACGCGGTGAACTTGTTGCTATCTAGTATCAGCCTGTAGTACCGCGATCTGCGAACGTGTACTGTACTGGGAATCGCTCTCGAGGTCAGCCTTGCTTTCCCAACTACAGCCCGAATTATTCTCACGTTCACATCGGGTGTAGCTTACCACTGGACTGACGTTACGCCCACGAATAGCCAACCGTTTCCAAATAAAGTAGACGTTTGTTTCTCTCAAACGCGACAGAGAAGAAAGTCAAACGCGGAAGAGAAAGTCGATGCTTGAGAGCTTTGGTTTTCTGCGTAAGAGTAGGGCTTTGTCTGATGGGTTTGGTAGGTTTTTGATCAAATGTAAAGTGACCAAAAGTTACTGGGTCTCATTAGTCCCCATGGATACCGTCCGGGGGACTTATAGGTTTGGTCATGTCCGTGCGTGCATGCATGCGTGCGAGCGTCTGTCCGTCTGTCCGTCTGTCCGTCTACGCAGATATGTCAGAGACACAAGAAGCAATTTCATTCAATATGGCTGCCAGGTGGCCATTTTATTACGATTTTTTCATATACAGAGCCATAACTCAGACATGTTTCAACCGATTTTATTCAAAGTTGGTACAAGCACATTGACCAATGTCATAGATATGCACATCAATTTGTTTTGTGATACGATCCAATATGGCTGCTGTGTGGCCATTTTGTTACGATTTTTTCATATACAGAGGCAAACTCAGGCATATCTCAACCGATTTTATTCAAAGTTGGTACAAGAACATTGACCTATGTCATACATATGTACGTCGATTTGTTATGTGATACGATACAATATGTTTCAGCCCATTTTATTCAAAGTTGGTACAAGGAGATTGACTAATGTCATACATATCCATGTCAGTTTGTTATGTGATACGATCCAATATGGCTGCCTTGTGGCCATTTTGTTACAATTTTTTCATTTACAGAGCCATAATACTCTCAGGCATATCTCAACCAATTTTATTCAAAGTTGGTACAAGGACATTAACCTATGTCATACATATGTATGTCAATTTGTTTCATGATATGATCCAATATGGCTGCATGGCAGCCATTTTGTTACAATTTTTTCGTGTCCTTAGCCAAAATTTGGGCATGTATCAACTAATTTTATCCACCGATTTTATTCAAACTTAGTACAAGGACATTGACCTATGTCATACATATGCACATTGATTTGTTTTATGATACAATCCAATATGGCCGCCGTGTGGCCATTTTTTTCCAATTTTTTCATGTCCGGAACCATAACTCAGACATGTATCAAGCAAATTTATTCAAAGTTGGTACAAGGACATTGACTTATTTATACATACGTATGTCGATTGGTTTCACGAGATGGTCCAATATGGCCACATGGTAGCAATTTTGTTATGGTTGTTTCATGTCGAGAGCCATAACTCTGGCAAGTCTCAGCTGATCTTATTAGTCCCCACGGACACCGTCCGGGGGGACTTATAGGTTTGGTCATGTCCGTGCGTGTGTGCGTCCGTGCGTGCGTGTGTGCGTGCGTCCGTCCGTTCACGCAGATATCTCAGAGATGCAAGAAGCGATTTCATTCAAACTTGGTACAAGGATTACTTCATATGTCATACAGATGCACGTCGATTTGTTTTGTGATACGATCCAATATGGCCGCCAGGCGGCCATTTTATTACGATTTTTTCATGTACAGAGCCATAACTCAGACATGTTTCAACCGATTTTATTCAAAGTTGGTACAATGACATTGACCAACGTCATAGATATGCACGTCATTTTGTTTTGTGATACGATCCAATATGGCCGCCAGGCGGCCATTTTATTACGATTTTTTCATGTACAGAGCCAGATCTCAGACATGTTTCAACCGATTTTATTCAAAGTTGGTACAAGGACATTGACCAATGTCATAGATATGCACGTCATTTTGTTTTGTGATACGATCCAATATGGCCACCAGGCGGCCATTTTATTACGATTTTTTCATGTACAGAGCCAGATCTCAGACATGTTGCAACCGATTTTATTCAAAGTTGGTACAAGGACATTGACCAATGTCATAGATATGCACGTCATTTTGTTTTGTGATACAATCCAATATGGCCGCCAGGCGGCCATTTTATTACGATTTTTTCATGTACAGAGCATAACTCAGACATGTTTCAACCGATTTATCAAAGTTGGTACAAGGACATTGACCAATGTCATAGATATGCATGTTGATTTGTTTTGTGATACGATCCAATATGGCCGCCAGGCGGCCATTTTATTACAATATTTTCATATACAGTGCCATAACTCAGACATGTTTTAACCGATTTTATTCAAAGTTGGTACAAGGACATTGACCAATGTCATAGATATGCATGTCAATTTGTTTTGTGATACAATCCAATATGGCTGCTGTGTGGCCATTTTATTACGATTTTTTCATATGCAGAGGCATAACTCAGGCATAACTCAACCGATTTTATTCAAAGTTGGTACAAGGACATTGACCTATGTCTTACATATGTACGTCAATTTGTTATGTGATATGATCCAATATGGCGCTAGGCAGCCATTTTATTACGATATTTTCATGTACAGAGCAATAACTCAGACATGTTTCAACGGATTTTATTCAAAGTTGGTACAAGGAGATTGACTAATGTCATACATATGCATGTCAATTTGTTATGTGATACGATCCAATATGGCTGCCTTGCGGCCATTTTATTACGATTTTTTCCTGTCGAGGGCCATAATACTCTAAGGCATATCTTAACCGATTTTATTCAAAGTTGGTACAAGGACATTAACCTATGTCATACATATGTATGTCAATTTGTTTCTTGATATGATCCAATATGGCTGCATGGCAGCCATTTTGTTACAATTTTTTCGTGTCCTTAGCCAAAACTTGGGCATGTCTCAATTAATGAAGAGGACTCTATCCTCTTAGGACATGTAATCTAAATACCCATTAACAAGTGGGGACTGTGTCATCAACGATGACTTGTTCAAAGTTGGTACATGTACATTGACTTACGTCATACATATACATGTTGATTTTTAGCTACTATAGACTATAGTCTATAGAAGCTATTGGGATGGGTATCCGTCCGGCCTCCGTCGTCAGTCTGTATGTATGTATGTATGTATGTATGTCTGTTTGTGAGGCGTCCGTCCACTCAAATATCTTGAGAACCGCAGTACTTACTGATTTGATATTTGTTGTGTAGATTAAAAATGTGATTTTGAGAAACTATTTTTTTTAATTTTTTGATATTGTTGAAAATAGGCAAATTAATGCCAAAAAAGGTGTTTTTGGTAAAAAATCTTCTTCTTCGTAACCGCTGGTCAGACAGCTTTGTTATTTGGTATACAGGTCCCTAGGGGTAACCCAACTTAGATTTGTTCAAATTGTGATGAAATATGCAAATGTGTATTTTTAAGGAATTTTTTTGTCATTTTTGGTCAAAATTTGACTTACATTGTATGTAATTCTTGTACTGTATAAACCCTATCAATTCACCCAGAAAAAAATAATTAATAATATTTTAAATAATTGAATTAGATAGGAAATCATCAAAGCCAAAATAATTTTAGTGTAGAATTATCAGAAAATTCAACTTTCTTTGACAGTTTATAGTGAAATGCTTACCATCTTGGAGGATTAAAACATGTAAAGGCAACTTTCCTGAATCCCAACTTTGACATATTCTGAACCGTCATTTATCGTGCCCTGTATGTTATCTAAAAGAAATTGCTCAAAATAGTCAATAGAGATAGGGATAGAGATAGAGAAAGTTCTAATTTCCATTTATGGTTGACTTGGTAAGGATAAAATAAAATTACTTTTTGAGGAAAAAAATAGAGTGGTCAATTAAAAGAGTGGTCAAAGTGATAGGGTTTTTATGGTAAAGCTGGCCTGTAAGATTCCTCATGTGCTATTTATAGCAATTATGCAATCTGTGTAAACAGTGCAATGAAAGTTACATGATTCCTTGTAATGCTTTTGATGACCTTGAACTTCTTAAGTTTCAAACATTTGTGTCTTCAGTGTGCTTTCTCTGAGTATTACAGTCTCAACTTATTCAACAGAACTCACTTACAATGTTAATCAAAGATATCCACCTTCTTCATCAATACAATTGTGTCACAAAAGGTTATTCTCTACATAACACAGCAGAGCTCTGTCAACTGTTGAGTTGCTTGTTCTTTCAAAACTGCTGGTCAGACAGCTTTAATATTTGGTTTACATGTCCCTAGGATGACCTAAGTGAGATAATTTCATACAGTCAGGAAATACTTAATTTTGTATCCATGTCCATAGTAGCTTCAGGGACTTTGGCCCTATGTTTTAAACAGTAAGATCAAATATCGCTGCATGGCGGAGATTTTGTTACAATTTTCAAATGTACAGAGCCATAACTCAGACATATTTCCACCAGTATCATTCAAAGTTGATACAAGGACATTGACCCATTTCACTTATGCTCGTCAATTTGTTTCACGTCATGTAGCAGTAACATGATAATTATTGAAGTTTCGTAAGTAGGCTGATATGTCAAGAAATACTTACTGCATCAAATTCATGAAACTTTATACAGATGTTAACTGATGTTATGCTCACATTGCTTTAACATTGAAAAAGACATTTATCAGTGTCATTTTAATTAATTTGTAATTGCATAAGTAATGAACTTTCCTAGTTAGGGTGATATAGCCACAAATTAATACAACGTCAAATGTGATGAAACTTGATACAGATGTTGATCTCATAGTGTTGTAAATACTGCATCAAACTTTATGAAATATGGTACCAGTGATAATCTGTCAAGTGTTAGAATAGTATGCAAAAATGTTTTGCAACATCCTGTTGATTAATTCCTAGTTGACTCAGGATGGTGGCCTACATTGGTTTTATGTTTTCATCACCATGGAACTCATAGTAACTCAAGTATTTTTATCACAGACCTAATTAATGAAGAGGACTCTATCCTCTCTGAGGACATGTAATCAAAGTACCCATTAACAAGTGGGGACTGTGTCATCAACGAAGACTTGTTTTTCATACTTTTGAAATGCCACGTCAATCCATCCATGGTCGATCATAGTGTCAATATTCAAGTCGATCAACATCGCATTTTGTTGAGGGGCCGTGGTTGAGTGGAAGAGAAAGTCTACGCTTGAAAACTTTGATTTTCTGCATCAGAGTAGGACTTTGTCTTTTGACTTTGGGAGAAACAGTCATGTTGAATTTTCTACTCCACCCTGGGAAAGTCACAGAAATTTTTCCATTGTCTTCTGGCTCTGTGTCACAGTCAATTACCTGTGCTACCGTCCACCGCCCGGCCTCGTCTACTGCCACTACCATTTCTCCTTTCTTATATGTAAGAGTGGCCATACTGTTACAAACGGTTTCTGGCTAGCAATTCATTGATTTTGTTCTTTTTATCGGAGATGTCACAGGATACGCGCAGTTCTTGGAGTAAGGACACGTTACGTTGTTTGCATGTGCATGAAAAAGCTGGACACGTGGAAAGAACATTCCATGCTGTTCTGATCACATTTGCAAATATGATCAATGCGCGTTACTGAAGTGAAGCGTCCGAAAATAGGAAACTTGAATGAAAATGAACTGTTACATGCAGAGAAAACGAGCAAAAGGGTGAACTCAGCAGTTAACGTTTAAACAAAATTTATTACGAAAATAAAACTAATTGCTAAGTCAGGGATAGAGTACAAGCTTTAAAAGTGTACAGCCTACTTATCTCAGCTGGGACGGCAAAGCTCCAGTCTCAGAGTTGTAACAGTCAGTCGGATGAATGAACAGTCCTTTGGCTTGCAGGCTTGAAGCTGCGCAAAGTCCACAGTATAAATCCAGCGTTGACAGTGAAGGTCTTGAAAAGTCTTGAGAGTGACTACTGCTGGAGTTTAGTAACACACAAGAGACACGATCCCAAAAGTCCGACTGGAAGCTGTGCACGTCCCTTTTATACACATGTGCTTACATAAGGGCATATAAGAACAATCTAGAACTTTCATTGACATGCTAATTACTGTTCTAAAATTATCTCTCTTACACAGCTAACTAAATTTCCAGAACATTCAAAACATGACTAATTGAATTCAAGGTTGTGAGGTCATTAAGGGTAGTGACCTTGAGAATGTTCTAGACTAATTGAACTCAGGTCATGATGAGTGTGGGGGAAATGACCTACATAACACACCCCCTCTTCAAAAAAGAAAATTTTTCAAAGAAAAATCTTTCTTTTACAAATGTAATCTTAAAAGTGTGAACGACAATAAACTCTAAATACGAGAGAGACAGTCTGCAATTGAATTGTCTCTGCCTTTGATATGTCTAATATCAAGATAAAACTCCTGTAACATTAAACTCCATCTTAGCAATCTCTGATTTTTGCCTTTAAATTTCTGCAGAAAAACAAGAGGGTTGTGATCAATATAAACCACTATTGGCTGATTTGAAGAATTAACATAAACTTCAAAATGCTGTAAAGCTAATATTAAAGATAAACACTCTTTTTCAATTGTAGAGTAGTTTCTCTGGGATTTGTTAAATTTGCGTGAAAAATATCAAACAGGATGATCTGTCCCATGACTTTCCTCTTGCAATTTGGTATTGGAAAACTTGAAATGGCACTGAATTTGGCATAAAGTATGCACGACAGAGTCCAGTTATTTTTATTGAGTTCGATAAAGTCATTGTTCGGCAAATACTTGGCTTCCTCTTGGAGATATTCTGCTTTTGCAGAATTCAGTCCGTCTGGATGTTGTTCCACTGGATTACTGTCGCAGACATCTTCGTTGTGGTAGGTGATGTTTGTCCTTGTTGGAATATCTTGGCACAAATGTTCATGGATTGGTTCTTTCAGCTGTTGTTGTTGTTCTGGCTGGAGGTGTGCCAACTTTGTAGACTCCAGCTTCTCCAGGATTTCTGAGTTCTGAAGCTTGACCGAGCCCAGCTTTGAGTTTAGAGTATTTTCACTCAAGTCAGTTTCAGTATCACTATCTTCATAATGGTTTGAACTGACTGCACTGACAGGCTTTGTTTTAGTAGGATTATCCCTATCGAAATATGGCTTAAGCATATTTATGTGACATAGCTGGTTTTTTTTCGCCTGTCAGGTGTTATTATGATGTAATTTAAATCACTCAATTTTTTATCAATTAGGTATGGCCCAAAGTAACGAGCATGGAGTGGTTTGCCAGGAACCGGAAGTAGAACAAGAACTTTTTGACCTGGTTCAAATTTCCGTTTTGAGGTGTTTTTATTGTATTTGATTTTCATTGACTGCTGAGATGACTCAAGATTGTCTCTGGCTAATTCACATGCTTTAGAGGGTTTTGTATGAAAATCTGACACATATTGTAAAATATTCAGACAATCACCATCGTCTGATAGGAATTTCTCTTTAACGAGCTTAAGTGGGCCACGGACTGTATGTCCAAATACAAGCTCGAATGGGCTAAAACCAAGAGACTCTTGAGTTGACTCTCTAACAGCAAAGAGCAGAAAATGAATTCCTTCATCCCACTGCTTCTCTGTGTCAAAACAGTAGGTCCTAATCATGTTTTTCAAAGTTTGATGAAATCGCTCAAGAGCACCCTGACTTTCTGGATAATAGGCGGATGACCTATACTGTTTAATGCCTAGCTGATCCATTACTTGTTGAAACATACCAGACATAAAGTTGGAGCCTTGATCGGACTGGACACATTTAGGGAGGCCGAATAAAGTGAAAAATTTGACTAAAGCTCTCACTCAGTGGTATGGTTTCTGGGAACCGAGTTGATGTACACATAATTGTCAACATGTACTCATTTCCTGATCTTGTTTTTGGTAGGGGCCCAACACAGTCTATTAGTATCCTACTAAATGGTTCTTGAAATGCAGGAATTGGCTGTAAAGGGGCCTTTGGAATGGTCCGATTCGGCTTTCCTACCATTTGACATGTGTGACAAGTTTTACAGAAATGTGCTACATCCTGCCTGAGATTAGGCCAATAAAAGTGACTGAGAATTTTATGATAAGTTTTCCTGACTCCTAAGTGACCAGCCCAGGGCGTTTCATGGGCCAGGCGCAATATTTCAGCATGATAGGGCTTTGGAACCACAATTTGATGTTTTATAGCCCAATCGTCATCAACCAAAACGTCTGGAGGTCTCCATTTACACATGAGAATACCAGATTTTGTATAATAGGAAACAGAGCTATCTGAAGTTTTACCTTTATCATCTACCCTGTCAAACAAAGACAAGATATCTGGGTCTTTGTGTTGTTCTGCAATGAGATTTGATCTAGAAAATGTCTGACTTTGGTCAGCAGAAGTTTCACTGGAAGTTTCAAATCCACGAGGGATAACGGAATGATCCGTGTCAAACACCTGACTGAGAAAGGTGTAATTTAAGTCAACATCTGTGACATTATTTTTGAGAGTATTTTGATTCTCAGAAGTTTTCTTTGACATGGCTCGAGTAATAGCACATGATGGAAATAAATCAGGTATCTCTTGTTCAATTGGCTCTGGATCCTGATCTAAACTAGGATTATCAGTCACAAGTGGATTAGTAATGACCTTGTCCCCAGCAAGGTCGTTTCCAAGAAGAAGGTGAATCCCTTCAAAAGGCAAAAACGGCCTAATACCTAAAGTCACAGGTCCAGAAACAAAGTCCGAAGACAAATAGACATTATGGAGAGGAACAGGAATGTAGTCATTACAATCTACCCCTTTAATAAGAACTTTAGAACCTGAAAATGACTTTTCAGAGAACGGCAGGGTATCTGCCAACAAAAGAGACTGGGAAGCCCCGGTATCTCTTAAAATTTTGACAGGGGTAGCGGAAGAGAAATCACTAGAAAGTGATATAAAACCATCATGAATAAATGGCTCGAAAATACCCATAATGCTATCTTGAGAAGAATTGACCTTGACCTCATTAATTGGGGATGAGAGGGATTTAACCTCAGAAAATGTGTTGCACACATTATTAGACTCTAATTGAGTTGATGAAGAAATAAAGCCAGTGGGCTTAGATCCACTTTGACCTTCACGTTTTCTTTTCAATTTGAAACAATCTGACATTAAATGGCCGTCTTTCTTACAATAATTACAAGAAAGTGTACCGAACTGTTTGTCAGAAGGAGATTGAGACTTGGGATCTGATGATGTGGGAGTGTTACTTGAACTCTGTGAACTGCTGTCATTTGATTTCCTACTCTCCTTTGAGAAATTCTTGGATGAAAAGGAGGAGTTAAATTTACCTGCATTGTTTCTGTATGAAAAGGACTGGGATGGTTTGCTGAGAAATGAAGATTTGTGGGTCAATGAATAATCATCGGCCAAACGTGCAGCAACCTCTAATGTATCTGCCTTTTGTTCATTGATAAATGTCTTGATGTCACTCCAAATGCACCTTTTAAATTCCTCAATCAAAACAAGTTGTAATTTTTCGTAATTCTGACTGACCTTTTCAGAAGAACACCAACGATCAAACAGTTGTTCTTTTGTTCGAGCAAATTCAACATAAGTTTGATCCCTCGCCTTCTCACAATCCCTAAATTTCTGACGGTAAGCTTCAGGCACCAATTCATAGCCCTTGAGAATTAATTCCTTCACAGAATCATAATCTGAAGCCTGCTCTACTGACAACTGAATGTAAATTTCTCTGGCTTTACCCACCAAAGCACTCTGCAAAAGAATGCAATGTCATGTGTGTACTAGTACTTAATATCTCTGTAAAATGGGAGCACAGTGTCATTGACACTATTTTTATTGATAAAATACCAGTACTACAAATATTCTTTATGTCAAACTTCCTTAGTAATATGTTTTTGATTTATTTGTAATCAATTCTTGTCATAATTTTAATATTTTTACAGGTTTACTGGTTATAATAAACAATACTTTGTTTCACACACATATATTCCTGAATGTGTAGTGTCCGTGACGCTTTTACCATATACAAAAATGACTAGAAAACTAACAAAAAAAAGCAAAATTTTGCTGCAAATACTATTGTTTTCTAAAGACTTCAACAATTGCAGTAAAAATAACTTAAATGTGCTAAAGGGCAATTCTGTAAACTAGAGGAATCATAAGTTTATGGGGAGAAAAAAATGAAAAATTCTTTTTTTTCGTAACAAATCATTTTGCAGGAAATCATGCAAAGCTGGGTAAAATCCTGATACATTCACCTTATTTTCTACAACAGATGTATATATTTTCTGGTTAAACTTTTAAAAAGAATATTTGTACAAATTTGTATAGTCTATTATGTGATTTCTCCATCAACTCATAATATTTTGTAGTGTCCGTGACGGTGTGTTAACACAATAAAGAACTGGTTGCCATGGAAATACTGAGAAAGTTTGATTCACAACTTTTCAAGCAAATATGTGTACCAAACCTTAAACTTTGTGAATTTAGTAAATTTAGATATGTGTCTACAAGATGAAATTTTGACAAAAGTGAAACACTCTAGAGCACCCTGATTGTGACTGAGCCGATAAACAATGACTCATTAGACACTTAAATGAATGGCATATCTTGTCATGGAAATTCTATTGACTATATTTATTCAGAAAACGACTAGAAGAACAGTCTTCAAAAGATGTGATAAAAGAAGCTGATATTCTGTACCTTGTCATTGAAATTCTATTGATTGCTTTTCTTCAGAATACGACAAGAAGAATGGTCTTCCAAAGATGTGAAAAAAGAAGCTGATGATGATGATGACCTGTATGGTGGCTCAACTGATGAGGAACCAGTGGAAAGCAACACAAAATCAGCTGATTCTCTAGAAATTCCTGAATTACCAAATTTCTTCTCTAATTCCTGCTTCTTTTTTTATGGCACATTCTCAGAAAAAGAACGAAGACTACTGACAAGATACATCATAGCATACAATGGGTAGGTAAAGTATGCATAACAGTATTAGTTTTTACTAATTAAGTCAGTTGGTCTGAACTAATCCAGATCTGCACCCATTCATATTGTGTTGGTCCGCACATATCTCGGGTAGTTTGATCTACATATGTCAGTTATGTGTAGCTCCTACCCTATCTTTGTATATATGTCTTTACCCATCAATCATGAGTGGGTTATTCCCATTCATGTACTGTGTTATTAGCTACTATAGACTATAGTCTATAGAAGCTATTGGGATGGGTATCCGTCCAGCATCCATCATCAGTCTGTCTGTATGTAGTGTATGTATGTATGTATGTATGTATGTATGTATGTATGTGAGGATATCCGTCCACTCAAATATCTTGAGAACCGCAGTACTTACAGATTTAATATTTCTTGTGTAGGTGCAAAATATGATTATGAGAAACTGATTTATAGCTACTATAGACTATAGTCTATAGAAGCTATTGGGATGGGTATCTGTTTGGTGTCAGTCTGTATATATGTATGTATGTATGTATGTATGTCTGTTTGTGAGGTGTCCGTCCACTCAAATATCTTGAGAACCACAGTACTTACTGACTTGATATTTGTTGTGTAGATAAAAAATATGATTATGAGAAACTTTTCTTTTTAATTTTTTCATATTGTTGAAAATATGCAAATTAGCACCAAAAAGGGCGTTTTTGGTAAAAAATCTTCTTCTTCATAACCGCTGGTCAGATAGCTTTGTTATTTGGTATACAGGTCCCTAGGGATAACCCAACTTAGATTTGTTCAAATTGTGATGAAATATGCAAATCTGTATTTTTAACCCTTTCACCCCCAGTTCCCTGTGTACAGGTCCAACTTAACCATAGAAAACAATGGATTTGGGAAAAACCATAGTGGTGAAAGGGTTAAGGAATTTCTTTTGTCATTTTTGGTCGAAATTTGATTTACATTGTATGTAATTCTTGTACTGTATAAACCCTATCAATTCACCCAGAAAAAAATAATTAATATGATTTTAAAGAATAGAATTAATTAGGAAATCATCAAAGCCAAAATAATTTTAGTGTAGAATTATCAGAAAGTTCAACTTTTTTTGACAGTTCATAGTGAAATGGCTTACCATCTTGGAGGATTAAAACATGTAAAGGCAACTTTCCTGAATCCCAACTTTGACATATTCTGAACCGTCATTTATTGTGCCCTGTATGTTATCTAAAAGAAATTGCTCATAATAGTTTGTCATGATAGGGTGGTCAAATAAATGGAGATAGAGAAAGTTCTAATTTCCATTTATGGTTGACTTGGTAAGGATAAAATAAAATTACTTTTTGAGGAAAAAATAGAGTAGTCAATTAAAAGAGTGGTCAAAGTGATAGGGTTTTTATGGTAAAGCTTGGCTGTAAGATTCCTCATGTGCTATTTATAGCAATTATGCAATCTGTGTAAACAGTGCAATGAAAGTGATACATGATTCCTTATAATGCTTTTGATGACCTTGAACTTCTTAAGTTGCAAACATTTGTCTCTTCAGTGTGCTTTCTCTGAGTACGTACAGTCTCAACTTATTCAACAGAACTTACTTACAATGTTAATTTGAAAGTTAAAATGAAAATAATGACAAAGGTAACCAGCTTAAAGGCGCCCTTCTCAATCCCTGGTTCTCGCATTAGCGAATGTGTCAACAGCCCATTAACAGTTTGTCATTCTTTTGTTTTCCATTTTAAATTTTATCAAGGAAATAATATTTATATTAGATAAATCTGATAATTGAGTGGGGGCTTTAAGATTCTTTATAACCTGACAGATATGCTGTTTTTTTATGACGTAAATCTTGATTTAAGCAAGTCTTGTTTACTTTAATTAGAATGTAATTAACTCTCGTTTATTAGCTACTATAGACTAATATAGTCTATAGAAGCTATTGGGATGGTATCCGTCCGGCGTGCATCGTCAGTCTGTATGTATGTATGTATGTATGTATGTATGTATGTATGTATGTATGTATGTATGTATGTATGTATGTGTATGTATGTATGTCCGTTTGTGAGGCGTCTGTCTACTCAAATATCTTGAGAACTGCAGTACTTACTGATTTGATATCTGTTGTGTGGATAAAATATATGATTTTGAGAAACTGTTTTTATTAGCTCCCATAGCCATATGTATATATGGCAATGAAAGCTATTCTTATAGGCTAGGGAACTGTCTGTATATATGTATGTCTGTGTGTCTGTATGTCTGTATGTCTGTCCGTCAACATCAAAAACTCCAAAACCACTGCACATTTCATCTTGATATTTGGTGTGTACATGGATGAGGGGCTGTAGATGAGATTTTGTTCAAATGAAGTTGTCATTGCCAAAAATATGCAAATTAAGTGAAAAAATGTGAAAACGGTCAAAATTGAAAAAACTCAATAACCACTGAGCAGATTACATGAAAAATTAGCGTGTAAGTACTTTGGGCTGACATGAAATGATTGTGCGCATCTTGGGTCAGTATCTTGGACTTGCTATTTTTCATGAATTTTTTTGTAATTTTCTCCCATTTTTGGTCAAAAAATCTTCTTCTCTGAAACCACAAGTCCGATTGATTTGAAACTTGGTATGGAAGTGCATAGGAGTGACCTTTCCCAAATTTGGGCAAATCGTGGTGAAATGTGCATATTTTTAGTTTACACGTCCATAGACTCCCATGTATAAGGCAGATCTCCATAGACTCCCATGTATAAGGCCACAAAAAATAAAAATTTAGTTTCTCATCGTATTCATATTGCAAAAAGGATGCAGTGACACAAATTTTAGTCCCCACGGATGAAGTCCAGTGGGCTTATAGATTGGGTCATGTCCGTCTGTTCGTCCATCCATGAGTCCATCAGTTCATACAGATATCTCAGATATTTTGACAAAATGTCATGTGACCTTGATGACCTTTGATCTCAAATATACATATTTGTCCATAAATAAGTAACCACAAGTGCTATGTCCTTTATATTTAGTAGGATGGGAGACCTTATGACGCCACATATTAAACCTCATTAATTATGTGCCTATCTAATTTTCAGCGAGCCAATAGAGCTAGAGGTCTGATTTTAGGGATAACTTAGCAATACAATTTTTTTGACAAAATGTCACATGACCTTGGTGACCTTTTACCTCAAATATACATATTTGTACATAATTTAGTAACCACACTTGCTACACCCTTCATGTATGGTATGATGGGACACCTTATGAAGCCACATATTGTACCTTATTAATTATGGGCATTTCTAGTTTTGAGCGAGCCAATAGAGCTAGAGGTCTAATTTTTGGTATATAGGGATAACTTAGCAATACAATTTTTTTGACAAAATGTCACATGACCTTGGTGACCTTTGACCTCAAATATACATATTTGTCCATAAATAAGTAACCACAAGTGCTATGTCCTTTATATTTAGTAGGATGGGAGACCTTATGACGCCAGATATTAAACCTCATTAATTATGTGCATATCTAATTTTGAGCAAGCCAATAGAGCTAGAGGTCTGATTTTTGGTATATAGGGATAACTTAGCAATACAATTTCTTTGACAAAATGTCACATGACCTTCGTGACCTTTTACCTCAAATATACATACTTGTACATAACTCAGAAACCACACTTGCTACACCCTTCATGTATGGTATGATGGGGACACCTTATGAAGCCACATATTGTACCTTATTAATTATGCGCATTTCTAATTTTGAGCGAGCCAATAGAGCTTGAGGTCTAATTTTTGGTATATAGGGATAACTTAGCAATATACAAATTTTTTGACAAAATGTCACATGACCTTGGTGACCTTTGACCTCAAATATACATTTTTGTCCATAACTCAGTAACCACAAGTGCTACACCCTTCATGTATGGTATGATGGGACACCTTATGACGCCACATACTGTACCTCATTAATTATGCGCACATCTAATTTTGAGCGAGCAAATAGAGCTATAGGTCTGATTTTTGGTATATAGGGATAACTTAGCAATACAATTATTTTGACAAAATGTCACATGACCTTGCTGACCTTTTACCTCAAATATACATATTTGTCCATAAATAAGTAACCACAAGTGCTATGTCCTTTATATTTAGTAGGATGGGAGACCTTATGATGCCAGATATTAAACCTCATTAATTATGTGCATATCTAGTTTTGAGCGAGCCAATAGAGCTAGAGGTCTGATTTTTGGTATATAGGGATAACTTAGCAATACAACTTTATTGACAAAATGTCACATGACCTTGGTGACCTTTGACCTCAAATATACATATTTGTCCATAACTCAGTAACCACAAGTGCTACACCCTTCATGTATGGTATGATGGGACGCCTTCTGACGCCACATACTGTACCTCATTAATTATGCACATATCTCATTCTGAGCAAGCCAATAGAGCTGAATGTCTGATTTTTATCACAACTGGAAGTTGTGATATAGGGGTAGTTTCAACCGGTGTTAGATGTCGTCCATTTTCCGTAAACGACAAAAAGTCAAAAACTGCTGAACAGACTGCGTTGATATTTGATACCGATACATAGACTAATTCCAAGGTTCCGATTCCGAACAATGGAGCCAAAGGGAGCGGCGGTTATATAGTTTTGGGAAATTTCTCACCCCCCTTTTTAGCTCCGCTGTCAGCGACGCGGAGCTTATCAAATAGGTTGATTTTCCGTCGTCGTCCGTCGTCGTCCGTCGTCGTCGTCGTCCGTCGTCGTCGTCGTCGTCGTCCGTCGTCGTCCGTCAACAATTGCCTTCTCCCCTGAAACCGCAAGTCCGATTGCTTTGAAATTTTATATGCAGCTCACTTGGGGTGACCTCACTAAAGTTTGTTCAAATCGTAGTGAAATTTGCATATTTGTATTTTTGGGGCATTTTTTGGTGTTTTTGGTAAAAAAATCTTCTTCTCTGAAACCGCTTGTCTGATTGCTTTGAAATTTGATATGCAGTTTACTTAGGGTGACTTCAGACAGATTTGTTCAAATTGTGGTGAAATTTGCATATTTGTATTTTTAAGGCAATTTTTGTCATTTTTGGTAAAAAAATCTTTAAAAATCTTCTCCTTCAAAACTACCGGTCAGATAGCTTTGATATTTGGTACATAGGTCCCTAGGGATGATCTATTTCAGATTTGTTCAAATTGTGCAGAAATATGCAAATTTGCATTTTTAAGGCAATTTTTGCGATTTTTGGTCAAAAAATGTATTTCTCAAAAAGTGCTGGTCTGATAGTTTTGAAATTTTGCATACAGGTTTCTATAGATGAACTAAGTAATATATATTGAATTTCTGATGAAATCTGTAATTTTGTATTTTTTGGGCAATTTTTGCCATTTTTGGTCAAAAAATGTGTATTTCCAAAAGTACTCATCTGATAGCTTTGAAACTTGGTATACAGGTTCCTACAGATGAACTAAATGATATTTATTGAAATTATTATGAAATCTGCAATTTTGTATTTTTGGGGCAATTTTAGCCATTTTTGGTCAAAAAATGTGTATTTCCAAAACTACTCATCTGATAGCTTTGCAATTTGGTATACAGGTTCCTACAGATCACCTTAATGATATTTATTGAAATTATTATGAAATCTGCAATTTTGTAATTTTGGGGCAATTTTTGCCATTTTTGGTCAAAAAATGTGTTTCTCAAAAAGTACTGGTCTGATAGCTTTGAAATTTGGTATACAGGTTTCTACAGATGAGCTAAGTAATATATATTGAATTTCTGATGAAATCTGTAATTTTGTATTTTTGGGGCAATTTTTGCCAATTTTGGTCAAAATGTGTATTTCCAAAACTACTCATCTGATAGCTTTGAAATTTGGTATAGAGGTTTCTATAGATGAACTAAATTAGATTTATTGAAATTATGATGAAATCTGCAATTTTGAATTTTTGGGTCAATTTTTTCATTTTTGATTAAAAAATGTGTTTCTCAAAAAGTACTGTTCAATAGCTTTGAAATTTGGTATACAGGTTTCTATAGATGAACTAAATTTGATCTTTTGAAATTATGATGAAATCTGCAAATTTTATTTTTTGGGGCAATTGTTGCCATTTTTGGTCAGAAAATTTTATTCTCCAAAAAACTACTCATCAGATAGCTTTGGTTGACATGTTCTTAGGGATGATCCAATGTGATATATTCAAAGTACAATGAAATCTTCTATTGTGTATTTTTGCAGCTATTTTAGCCACTTTTTTCTGGCCACTACATTGAGCTATCAAAGATTTCCACCTTCTTCATCAACATGTGTCAAAAATAGTTATTTTCTACATAAACACAGCGGAGCTATATCGGCCGCTAGGTCGCTTGTTAACTAATTGATTTTAGGGGTCTTTCATATATGTAGTTGTGGAATGTACACCAATCCTGCATTGTGGACTGTTTTATGAGTTGTGGAACAGAAATTAGGTTTTGATGAATGTTAGAAATATGCAGGATGGCTGATTCGAAGTATAAGAGATTTCTATGCTCTTTTGGGCATCAAAAGCAATAAAAAAAAACATATTTCATAGTTTAGATTCTCACTTTTGAGATGACCATAGGCATTTGTTAAGTAAACTTCCTTGAGTCAATATACAGACTTTGACATTCAGAGATTAAGTATCCACGACCTCACATGTTACAGTCTTTCACTACCATGGTATGGCCCAAACCCATTGTTATCAATGGTGAGTGTGGACCTGTCTACAGGAAATTGGGGTGAACAGGTTAGACAATGGCGTTACAAGTTGTAGGTTAGTTATCAAGGTAGCACCAGCATAGAGTCCTGAGCATCTGTCCATGTGTTCTCACAGGAAATTACAGGGAAAAAAAATATTTGAGAAGTTTCTCTCCTTTAACCCCTTGACTACCTATGGCGCCGGATATATCCGGCGCCATATTGAATTACCATATACCTTGAGTGCCGGAAATATCCGGCACAGTTAAATAGGCATATTTGCTTCGTTTTTGTCGCTAAAAATCCCGTAATTTTGGCGTCGGCACACAGCGCTACTAAGATTGATGTATTCCGATCTGGCCTGAATGTGATTGCGCCCCCGTACGTCCGAGTATGGCCAAAATCCGGAAGCAAATGTCGTGACCCATGACCTCGACCCTGAAAGGTCAGGCTGATCACAGAAGCGTCGCACTGATTGTTTACAGTTTTCAGAAGTACGGACGATCGCAAAGATGTTTATGGTTTGGTTTTTTAGCTACTATAGACTATAGTCTATAGAAGCTATTTGGATGGGTATCCGTCCGGCGTCCGTCGTCAGTCTGTATGTATGTATGTATGTATGTATGTCCGTTTGTGAGGCGTCCGTCCACTCAAATATCTTGAGAACCGCAGTACTTACTGATTTGATATTTGTTGTGTAGATGAAAAATATGATTTTGAGAAACTATTTTTTTTAATTTTTTGATATCGTTGAAAATAGGCAAATTAATGCCAAAAAAGGTGTTTTTGGTAAAAAATCTTCTTCTTCATAACCGCTGGTCAGACAGCTTTGTTATTTGGTATACAGGTCCCTAGGGATAACCCAACTTAGATTTGTTCAAATTGTGATGAAATATGCAAATGTGTATTTTTAAGGAATTTTTTTGTCATTTTTGGTCAAAATTTGACTTACATTGTATGTAATTCTTGTACTGTATAAACCCTATCAATTCACCCAGAAAAAAATAATTAATAAGATTTTAAATAATTGAATTAATTAGGAAATCATCAAAGCCAAAATAATTTTAGTGTTGACTTATCAGAAAGTTCAACTTTTTTGACAGTTCGTAGTGAAATGCTTACCATCTTGGAGGATTAAAACATGTAAAGGCAACTTTCCTGAATCCCAACTTTGATATTCTGAACCACTATTTATGTTATCTAAAAGAAATTGCTCATAATAGTTTGTCATAATAGGGTGGTCAAATAAATAGAGATAGAGAAAGTTCTAATTTCCATTTATGGTTGACTTGGTAAGGATAAAATAAAATTACTTTTTGAGGAAAAAAATAGAGTGGTCAATTAAAAGAGTGGTCAAAGTGATATGGTTTTTATGGTAAAGCTTGGCTGTAAGATTCCTCATGTGCTATTTATAGCAATTATGCAATCTGTGTAAACAGTGCAATGAAAGTGTAACATGATTCCTTATAATGCTTTTGATGACCTTGAACTTCTTAAGTTTCAAACATTTGTCTTCAGTGTGCTTTCTCTGAGTACCTACAGTCTCAACTTATTCAACAGAACTTACTGGTTTACAAGTCCCTAGGATGACCTTAGTGAGATAATTTCATACAGTCAGGAAATACTTAATTTTGTATCCATGTCTATAGTAGCTTCAGGGACATTGGCCCTATGTTTAATGAAATGAAATGTCTATGTATTGAAAACAAATGATTTATATGTAAATATGTTCTATTAACAGCAATATTCGTGAATGAAACGAGAGGAAATACAATTTTTTACTATAAGCCAGTGAAATTTTATAGCAGCCATATGACATCAATGTGGCTGGTCACATGACTGGTCATGCGTTTGGTCATGTGATAAGTTGTTCCCTAAAATGTATTTTTAAATATTGTGAATTATTTTTTGATAAATCATAACCATTTTAGATGCATGTTTCTGCAAGGAAGACATAAAGCAGGTGTTTACAAATATAAAATGTGTTGATTTTCAAATACAGAATCATGTCAGATGCTGATGTTTATGGTTCATTTACTCTGCCTTTTGTGAGAAAAATCTTAAATAGGTACATCTATAAATAAAGTAAAGGTTAGTTATTATTACATATATGTAAAGACAATGCCATGAAAATTGCAACTGTATTCAAATTTGCGTCATTTTATGGATTCAAAACACGTCCTGATGCTTCAAATATTCATATTCTTTGCCAACTCTGGTCACATGATGTGTCATGTGATCAGTCACGTGACCTGGAAATACAAAACTTATGTATGAGAAAGTGGGAAATTTCATGCTGATTCAGAAAATATATGGTTTATTGGTACTTACTTAATTTTTACTCTAAGCAGTGTTCATGCAATGACCACACCCTAGATTTTATCAATATTTACATAAGGGGCCTGGTATATAGGAATACATTGGCCTTGGTAGTCAAGGGGTTAAATAGAAGCTCATGGCACACTTGTTATATATTACAAAACAATGGGACACTTGAGGTCTCGAGACAGTATGTATGTGTGTATGTATGAATGTATGTATGTATGTACGTACGTACAGTATGTCCGTCAACATCAAAAACACCCAAACCACTGCACGTTTCAGCTTGGTATTTGGTGTCTAAATGCATCCTGGGCTATAGATGGGATTTTGTTCAAATGAAGTCTGCATTGCCAAAATTATGCAAATGAGCTTACAAAATGTGAAATGGTCAAGAATTAATAACTCTAGAACCGCTCTTTTGATTGCTTTGAAAATTTGTGCAAGTACCTTAGGTGAACCTTATACAGTTTTATGAATATTGTGAAGAAATCCGTAATTTTGTATTTTTGCTGAATTTTCTGGTGATTTTTCTCATTTTCGTTAAAAATTCTTCTCTGAAACTGCCAGCCCAATCACTTTCAAATTTGGGTTGGATCTTTGCGCAGGTGTAACTCTTCTAATTTGTTGAAATTATGACAAAATTTGGAAAATTACTATTTTGGAGCAATTTTGTCATTTTTGGTCAAAAATCTTAAACAGTATTTTCTTTTTAAAACCCCTGGACAGGCAGTTTTTATATTTGGTACACAGATGTACAAAAATGACAATAATTAGATATGTGGAAATTGTCCTGAAATATACAAATTTGTATTTTTAAGACAATATTGTCATTTTTGGTCAAGAAAACTTGTTCTCAAAATAACTTTTTTGATAGCTTTGTAATTTGGTATAAAGTCCTGAGGGATGTTATTCGATTAATTTTCTGCTCAAAGTGATGTGAACCCCCAATATTTGTATAGTTCAGGTAATTTTCTCAGTTTGTGACCTTAAATGACCTACACCAACCCAGGATATATTATGATACAGTTTCAAAGGCTGTGAACATAATTTTGTCATATTTGGTATCAATTTGTAGGAAAATTTGATCGAGAAAACAAAGCCGAGGTAAATTTTTTCATTGCGGACTAATTTTTGCAACTTTTCTATGTAAGACACAAGAACTGATGAGAAATTTGGATCCAGGATAATTACAGATGTCATAATCACCCCCACAGTGGAAGGCATTTCACTATCTGTAACTAACTTAAGTGCAGTTTACATTTGAATGATAGCACTCATAACACTAATTAAAAAATTCCCAAGGTTGTAAATACAGTATTCCTCCCACTCTAAAACCCCGCCCCTTTTATAACACCCCCAGGATTATTTTATTGATTCGTAATGGGCCATCAGTTTGTTTATAACACCCCCCAGGGGGTACACCCAAATTCTGACTGGAACAATAGAGCCATTTTCATGTAATGAGACAAGGATATCCGCGACACCTATGCTACTTATCAAAGTCAATAACAAGTGTCAAAGTGAATATCAAACCTCAAAACAGGCATACTATTTTTGGCGTTTGAAACGTGTCAGTCTTGAACAGTGCTATCGTTTCTGGTGTTAAAATTCCACTTGGATTTTGCTATGTAAATGAACATTAAAAGACTTGGATTTTTTAGCGTCTCAATCTAGTACAATGCCGTCTTTTCGTCACTGTCATTTTGCTACCGTCAAAATAAGCAGATTTTTGAATATCTTGATCAAATACGAATCAAATATTTCGATGCCATTTGGCTACCATAATATGAACATTAAGATAGTCGGGTTTTTAGTCCCCGCGGACGAAGTCCGGCGGGGACTTATAGATTGGGTCCCGTCTGTGCGTCCGTCCGTCCGTCATCAACAGTTTCTCAGACACTGCTGAACCAATTTCGTTCAAACTTGGCACAAAGGCATAGCACTATGACCTACAGATGCACGTCGATTTATTTTGTGATACGATTGAATTTGGCCGCGAGGCGGCCATTTTGTTGCGATTTTTCATGTCTTTCGACCATAACTCAGACATCCTTGAGCAGATTATCTTCAAACTTGGCACAAAGGCATAACACTATGGCTTTCATATCCATGTCAAATAATTTTGCGATATAATCCAATATGGGCGCGAGGCGGCCATTTTGTGGCGATTTTTCATGTCTTTGGACCATAACTCAGACATCCTTGAACAGATTCTGTTCAAACTTGGCACAAAGGCATAACACTATGGCCTACATGTGCATGTCAAATTAGTTTGCGATACAATCCAATATGGCCGCAAGGCGGCCATTTTGTTTGCAATTTTTCGTGTCTTTGGACCGTAACTCAGACATTCTTGAACCGATTCTGTTCAAATTTTGCACAAAAGCAAAACAGTATGCCCTTCATATGAACACCAATTTATTTTGTGAAATGATCCAATATGGCTGACAGGTGGCCATTTTTTTGCGAGTTTTTCATGTCTTTGAACCGTATCTCAAACATCCTTGAACCGATTTTGTTCAAACTTGGCACAAAGGCAAAGCACGTACTATGGCATGCATATGCATGTATCAATTAACCTTGCGATAGGATCCAATATGGCTGCAGAACTGCCATTTTGTTGGAATTTTGCATGTCTTTGAAGCATAATTCAAAGGTCATTACACCCATTTTGTCCAAACTTGGCACAAAGATCAAGCACTATGGCATACATGTCAATTTTCTTCGTGACATGTTCCAATATGGCTGCCAGATTGTAATTTTTTTCCAATATCTCTGCCCAATGGTCTTTTTGAATTTTTCATGTCTTTGAGGCTTAATTATATGCAAATATTCCTTAACTAATGTTGTTGAGACTTGGTACAAAGATAAAGTACTATGGCATACATATGCATGTCTACTAATTTTGTGCTATGATCCATATGGTCAAGAGACAGCCATTTGATTACAATTTTGGTGTGATTTTTTTATGTCTTTGAAACATAAACATGGGTCACTGTCCCTCGATGGACTGATTTTGTTCAAACGTGATAGGAAGATAAAATACTATGGCTGCATTCTTGTGCACATTAAATTGTTTCATTATATGATCCGAAATGGCTGATGGCTGATTACAACAACATACCCAATCCCATAGCATTTCGAAAATTCCACCAAACCATGTGTATAGTATTTGCCATCATGACACTAGAGGCAGTGAGGGCATCGTTATGTGTGATGTAATCAAAAGTTCCTTCAATGGTCATTACTGGCAGAGATAGGTCAATTTTATTGAACGTTCCTCAGATTACTTTATTATGCAAGTCACAGGCCTGATGCACCCGTTGCATCAATGTCATTCCACGGCGACCTAGACCACAGCTACCTAGACACCAAAGATTATAACAAAATGGACAAGCGGGGACTGTGTCATCAACGATGACTTGTTGAACATGTAGATCAAGTACGATTCGCTCATTTCACGTGGTGAAAAAATCATTCCTTTCCACGGGTATCGCGAATGGCTCGACAGAACTGAAGACAACATGATTTCCGAGGAGATTCCGGTGCTCGATGACGACTTATCAAATGAAGCTGTAGGACTCCTGTTTGATGATGAGGGGGAAGATGACGATATAGTCTTCGACGAGTTTGACTTCGATGAAGAGGGCAATTGTATCGACAAACGCGACATCTGAAGTTTCTTCCACGCATGACATGAAAATTCTTTGAATTTCTTTCTTCAATGTTTTATCCATTTTGTAACATAGTTTTTTAGCTCCCATAGCCATATGTATATATGGCAATGGAAGCTATTCTTATAGGCTAGGAAAATGTATGTATGTCTGTATGTCTGTATGTCTGTCCGTCAACATCAAAAACTCCAAAACCGCTGCACATTTCATCTTGATATTTGGTGTGTACATGGATGATGGGCTGTAGATGAGATTTTGTTCAAATGAAGTTGTCATTGCCAAAAATATGCAAATTAAGTGAAAAAATGTAAAAACAGTCAAAATTGAAAAAACTCAATAACCACTGAGCAGATTACATGAAAAATTAGCATGTAAGTACTTTGGGCTGACATGAAATGATTGTGCGCATCTTGGGTCAGTATCTTGGACTTGCTATTTTTCATGAATTTTTTTGTAATTTTCTCCCATTTTTGGTCAAAAAATCTCCTGCTCTGAAACCACAAGTCCGATTGATTTGAAACTTGGTATGGAAGTGCATAGGAGTGACCTTTCCCAAATTTGGGCAAATCGTGGTGAAATTTGCATATTTTTAGTTTACACATCCATTGACTCCCATGTATAAGGCAGATCTCCATAGACTCCCATGTATAAGGCCACAAAAAATAAAAATTTAGTTTCTCATCGTATTCATATTGTAAAAAGGATGCAGTGACACAATTTTTAGTCCCCACGGATGAAGTCCAGTGAGCTTATAGATTGGGTCATGTCCGTCTGTTTGTCCATCCGTGAGTCCATCCGTTCACGCAGATATCTCGGATATTTTGACAAAATGTCATGTGACCTTGATGACCTTTGATCTCAAATATACATTTTTGTCCATAACTCAGTAACCACAAGTGCTACCACCCTTCATATATGGTATGATGGGACAGCTTATGACGCCACATATTGTACCATTAATTATGCACATATCTAATTTTGAGCGAGCCAATAGAGCTAGAGGTCTGATTTTTGGTATATAGGGATAACTTAGCAAAACAATTTTTTTGACAAAATGTCACGTGACCTCAGTGACCTTTGACCTCAAATATACATATTTGTCCATAACTCAGTAACCACAAGTGCTACACCCTTCATGTATGGTATGATGGGACACCTTATGATGCCACATATTGTACCTCATTAATTATGCGCATATCTAATTTTGAGCGAGCCAATAGAGCTAGAGGTCTGATTTTTGGTATATAGGGATAACTTAGCAATACAATTTTTTTGACAAAATGTCACGTGACCTCGGTGACCTTTGACCTCAAATATACATATTTGTCCATAACTCAGTAACCACAAGTGCTACACCCTTCATGTATGGTATGATGGGACAGCTTATGACGCCACATATTGTACCTCATTAATTATGCGCATATCTAATTTTGAGCGAGCCAATAGAGCTAGAGGTCTGATTTTTGGTATATAGGGATAACTTAGCAAACAATTTTTTGACAAAATGTCACGTGACCTCGGTGACCTTTGACCTCAAATATACATATTTTTCCATAACTCGGTAACCACAAGTACTACACCCTTCATGTTTGGCATGATTGGACACCTTATGACGCCACATACTGTACCTCAATAATTATGCGCATATCTCATTCTGAGCGAGCCAATAGAGCTGGATGTCTGATTTTTGGTATATAGGGATAACTATAGGAGAGAAATTTTTTGACCAAATGTCATGTGACCTCGATGACCTTTTACCTAAAATATATGTTTATGTCAATAAATAAGTAACCACAAGTGCTATGTCCTTTGTATTTAGTAGGATGGGAGACCTTATGACAACACACGCTTTACCTCATTAATTATGTACACATCTAATTCTGGGCAAGCGAATAGAGCTAGAGATCTGATTTTTTTGGCATATAGGGATTAATTAGCAATATAATTTTTTTTTTTCAAAATGTCATGTGACCTCGATGACCTTTGACCTTGATTATACATATATATGCATATTTCAGTAACCACAAGTTCTATACCCTCCAATTTTGATAGGATATTAGACCTTAAGATGTCACATCTTGTACCTCATTTATTATGCGCATATATTTCTTGGCTGGCCAATACTGCTAGAGGTCTGATCTTTTTTTCCCGATTTAGAACCATAACTTAGACATGCCTCATGTGTTTCAAATTGGGAACAACGACATAGACCTATGTGCCCATAGATCTCAACATATACACTCCAGTGATACTTCTTAATGACCACATTTTCCTGCCCCATCAAGACTAATACTCCTATTACAAGTGGGGACTATGTCATTGTAAATGACTTGTTGAGTTAATGGTTGTATCACAGTATTCGATATATCTAATTCTGTATTTTTTCCATTTTATATTCTGAATAATTACATTAAACATATTTCACTGTCTCCAGTACATTTCATTTAAGTATTTTCACTTCATGCACTTTATCCCTTTCACACATGTTCAAATATCTGACCAGAGAACAAACACTAAATAGTCCAGGATGGGAGCTACAGTGTCATTGACGCTATTTTTTCATGTAATAAAGGTATTTATTGTTTGAACGGCATTTCTAACTTCATAAACGGCCCTATACACTTACAGTTAGAACAAAAACGTGCATGTTCGTACCATATTCCGAACAGTAGATCATATATGACTGAATATTCCACATCAAGATACATTTCATTCATCTATACAAGTAATAAAAAAAAAACTTCAAAGATTTATTGCCAAAAATTCAATGAACATCAAATTGTAAGCAGATTGGCTTAGCAATCTTTCATCTCGGCCAGCAGATGCTTCAACACTTTAAAAGTTCGAGCCTGCCTGTTTGTAAGATCACATTTTCGTTTCGAGATATTGTTAGACTTTTTGAAACTACCGTAGAAGCAAAATAATACTCACAACGTGTAATTGATCGTTTATTTTAAGGAGTACAGTAATTGAAAATCGTAAATAGAAAACATTGCGCGGACACCATCACACTGTGTGCATGTGCTGAACAGAATTTTACCCTGACCTCATGCACTGACACCTTTGACCTATTGCGTGAATTGACCAATCACAGCCAGCGGAACTTTACTCACTGTCTGACCTTCTGCGGCCATGCTGTGGGGAGCTAGCTGCTGCTGCTGTGCTGGGGAGCGTACTTGTTGAAACGAAGTAGGCTATCGTGGTGATTATCTGTACATGAAATACGAAGATTTATTGCTATTGTATTGTTTAGCAAAATAAAGTATGGCAAATACGCTAAATTTCAAAACTTGTCGATCTCCATTAATTTATACTGTACAGATTCGACTGCCAGTATCGACGGCATGGCCATGAGTCGATATCACAAAGTATGAGTTGGCTGCACCGCTAGCGTGAATCAAAAAACATTGGAATAAAATGTGCGTAACATTGCATTAATTAGCATAAATTAATACGACGTTCGATTTCGCGGTGACATCCGTTTATATGACCCCCACATCTTTTCCGTCACCTTTGATTCTGAAAAGGGGGTTTTAGAATCAGAGGAATACGGTACATTTCCCGCCATCTGGCCATTGTAGCTCTTTAAAGTAAACATGGTCAATACCAAGGGGTGGAACATTTGATATTCAGGAGGGGGTAGGGTCTAGAAGATTGATGAGGTAGCATTACATTTTTACTAGATCCTTTGTACATTTTTTCCTCTCTCTTTATTAGCTCACATTTGGTTATACCAATGTGAGTTTATCGTGTAGGCTGAAGTCGATGGCGTCTGTGTGTATGTGTGTATGTATGTATGTACAGTATGTCCGTCAACATCAAAAACACGCAAACCACTGCACATTTCAGCTTGGTATTTGGTGTGTCGATGCATCCTGGGCTATAGATGGGATTTTGTTCAAATGAAGTCTGCGTTGCCAAAATTATGCAAATGAGCTTACAAAATGTGAAAATGCTTAAGCATTAATAACTCAAGAACCGCTCTTTTGATTGCTTTGAAAATTTGTGTGCAAGTACCTTAGGTGAACCTTATACAGTTTTATAAATATTGTGATAATATCCTTAATTTTGTATTTTTGCTGAATTTTTTGGTGATTTTTCTCATTTTCAGTAAAAATTCTTCTTTTCTGAAACTGCCAGCCCAATCGCTCTCAAATTTTGGTTGTCTCTTTGCAAGGGTGTTACTTTTCTAATTTGTTGAAATTGTGACAAAATTAGGAAAATTACTATTTTTGAGCAATTTTGTCATTTTTGGTCAAAAAATCTTGAACAGTATTTCCTTTTTAAAACCCCTGGACAGACAGCTTTCATATTTGGTACACAGACGTACAGAGATGACAATAGTTAGATATGTTGAAATTGTCCTGAAATATACAAATTTGTATTTTTAAGACAATATTGTCATTTTTGGTCAAGAAAACTTTATCTCAAAATTACTTGTTTGATAGCTTTGTAATTTAGTATAAAGTCCCTTGTTTGGTAGCTTTGTAATTTGGTATAAAGTCCCGAAAGATGCCATTAGATAAATTTTCTGCTCAAAGTGATGGGAAACCCCAAAATTTGTATATTTCAGGTAATTTTCTCAGTTTGTGACCTTAAATGACCTACACCAACCCAGGATATGTTGTGAGACAATTTTGAAGGCTGTTAACATAATTTTGTCATGTTTGGTATCATTTTGTAGGAAAATTTGATCCAGAAAACAAAGCTAAGGTGATTTTTTTCATTTTGGACCAATTTTTGCAACTTTTCTATGTAAGACGTACAAGAACCGATGAGAAATTTGGATCCAGGATAATTCCAGATGTTGTAATCACCGCCCACAGTGGAAGGCATTTCACTATCTGTTACTACCTTAAGTGCTGTTTACATTAGAATGATAACACTCATGGCATTAATTAAAAAATATTCAAGGTTGTAAATGTACTTCCTGTCATTTGGTCTTATGTAATACCAAGGGGTGGAACATTTTATATTCAGGAGGGGGTAGGGTGTAGAAGATTGATGATGTAGCATTACTTTTTTACCAGATCCCTTGTGCAATTTTTGCCCACTCCCACCTTTTCTTTTTTTATCAAGCCTTCTCTGTTTTTTGTTGTTGACATTTGCTTATGTACTTAGGATCTGCTTGTCCCATTGCTATAGAAGTTGATATGCATGTTCCTAAAGATGACCTCCAGTACCTAAGTTGGAGACCTTATTTGCTTTTGTCATTCTTGTTTTTCCTGGTTTAAATTTTTCTCGAATGGACCAATTCAAACCAAATGTGAGCACATAGTGTCCTTGACGGTATTTTTTTTTCCCCTACTCTCCCACCTTTTCTTTTTTGTCAAGCCTTCTCTGGCTGACTTTTTTGTTGACATTTGCTTATGTATTTAGGATCTGCTTGTCCCATTGCTATAGAAGTTGATATGCATGTTCCTAAAGATGACCTCCAGTACCTAAGTTGGAGTCATTCTTCTTTTTCTAATTTAAATATTTCTTGAATTGACCAATTCAAACCCAATGTTAGCACAGTGTCCTTTACGGTATTTTTTTATATACACCTATTCATTTCAAGTCTACGAACATCTTTTCTCAAAGTTGATTCTGTCTCTGAGAACCATGGTGCATGCACTTTGCTTATGATCAATTTACTTTTTAACAAGGGCAATAGTTTTGAGGACCTCAGTGTACACAGCCCTTTGGAAATAATTATGCAAACAAATTTTCTTGGTTGGTATTACAAAGATGACTAATCATTTTGACTAAGAGAACGTCATTGAGATTGTCAATGTTCATTGTACATCATGGTGTGATATTGTTATCTTGTTGTTGGTTGGTCATTGAACATTCACTCAAAATGTAAGAGGCCATGCTCAGAGGAGTGAATTGTCTGATTTCATGGAGTGAAGCGATTGCCCTAATGAATGTGTTATAAGCAAATCTAATGTACAGCCTTCCCTTTTTAGCTCCGCTGTCAGCGACGCGGAGCTTATCAAATAGATTGATTTTCCGTCATCGTCCGTCGTTGTCCGCCGTCGTCGTCGTCGTCGTCCGTCAACAATTGCCTTCTCCTCTGAAACCGCAAGTCCAATTGCGTTGAAATTTTATATGCAGTTCACTTGGGATGACCTCACTTACGTTTGTTCAAATCGTGGTGAAATTTGCATATTTGTATTTCTGTCACCAATTACCTACCTGTTTGTACTTATAGGACTTCTTCTCTAACTGCTCTCTAACCGCAGATAAGATCTTTAAATCTCGCCTAACACCCCCTTGGTCTATGAATAATTACCCATGATACACCAGTTTTTTCTCTGTGCTCATTACACTTGGACGTGTATTGAAGAAGCTCTCGTTACCGCTTGGATTTTATCCACTCTAGATTGCTTTTCGGTGTTTTTTTTCGGGAACTCACTAGACAGCTAAGTGTATCTTCACTATTGTTGTGCCGTTTTTTGTGTTCTTCACATCGCCTTTGTTCTTCTTTGAAGACTTTGTTCTTAATTGTTTTCCCGGCAATTGGTGCCGTTCCCGCCTTTTGGTTTATCAGACGTATCGTTTTTTCCCAATTTCCATTCTCGTTTTTTTCTTTTCGTTTCGTCGGCCAGCTTTCTTGTTATTTACGTCATGAGTTTGCAAGTCCGACGCGAGGGTGTTTGCGGACATGAAATGTCGAACCTCAATCGGCACGACAAGTGCCATCTTTGCCGCGCTTGTAATCGGTCCAATACTTGTGACATTTGTCATAATTGGTCTGATTTCAAATGGGACAATACTTCTTCTCCCACTGCGTTTGCTAGCCAACGATTTGTGAATTCTCCATCTACGCTACCAAGTTCGGAACGCAGAATCGTTGGTTCAGATGGCGGTGAAGTTCCTATGACTCTGACCAACGAAAATATTTATCCCTCCGACCGGCAGTCGGCTTCCCGGAATTTGGAAGACTCGACGATTGGTCAGGCGGATAAGGTAAGTGGTTCAGGTTTAGGGAGAACGATAGATATGTCCGACAGTAGTACCAAGGAAACCCAAGAGGTCACGCGGTACCTAGTGTAGGCAAACCTAACGTTGAAGTTAGACAGGACTTATGCCGCGAAAGATCTCTGAAGCGACGTTCTAGTCCGAATTATATCTCTCGTTCCAGTCGAGGCTTACGTCGTAATGATTTTCCGCCTCAGCGTTTGGAGGGTAGACGTCATCGCTCCCCTTGCAGAACTTACAGGGAGCGTGATCAATCGCCCTATCGGTATGACGATTATGGGGCTCGATTGAGCTCTCCAGACCGTCCGACCTTCGACCCAAAGGTCGAACACCAAAGATCTAGACGCGAACCTAAGCGTTTTAGACACGATTTCCGTTCACCAGAGAGAGAGGCCGGTTACTATCATCAATTTAGGGTTATATCATTCTGACTATTCTGATTCCGATGATGATTTCCCGAGGTCCAGACGTCGATATTCAACCTCTAGGCGTTTTGAACGGGACCACGACTTGAGCGGGGCGTTGCACGCCATAGCGGAGTCACTATCAGTTCAGCAGCAAATGCTGATTAATGCTGGATTGGGTGGTACCGCTACGCAGCCTCTTTTCACTGAGAGAATGCCTTCTCGGCATAGCCCCCAAGATTCTGGCCGAGTGGGAGCGTCGTGTGATGCACGTACCACTCTGCGTCGGGGGCAAGAGACTTGTAGCGCTAGTGATTTTTCCCTCTCGCGCGATATGAGGAAGGGGAAAAAAACAAGATGGCGCCCGGACAATGACTCAGCACTTCGCGGCATCCGGCAGTAAGAACGCGTCGATCGAATTACAGCCGCGCCCTTCCTTGTCTGGTCCCCATGCTAATTCTGAGAATTCGCTCTCAAGGGACCCTCATAAGAGCTATGTTTCCCCGGTAGAAAGTGAGGGTGAGCCTTCAGGGCCAGTCCATTCACTTTCAAAGGGGGAGGGAGATCACAATCCAGAGATAATCCCTTCAGTGGATGTCGAGTTGGAGGGTTATCAGTCGGATAATATTACCACGCAATCAGTCATTAGCGAGACTATAGCTAAGGCACCGCAACATGATTCCGATTTGCCAGAGGACCAGGTTAGCGTGGCAGAATCAAAAGCTAAACCTAGGGAATCAAATTTTGCACAGTGCATTTCCTGGGTATATGAAGCTTTTGGTAGTGACTGTCCGAAGCCTCAGGCACCTGCCCAGATTGAGTCAGTCACTGCTTCGGAACTGTCTAATGGCCCAGAGAAGCAGGTTGCTCACAGGTCGTTACCCATTTCTTGAGTTATCACTTCAAACCTCGAAAAAGTTAGGAGAGAAGTAACAGGAGAAGTGCAAGATTCTAACCCTTTGCCAATCGGCAAGTATCCATGGGCAAGGTCTAGTTTAAAAAATAAATATTATAAGACTCATGCCTCTCTTTTCTGGGGGACTTTCGCATTTGGATAAACAGACGCCAATACTGTGGATAATCAGTCATCGTCTTTTAAGACCATTTCGATTGATATGCCTATGTTTCGCCAGCTGGGTGACACAGTTAATATGACCATCTGTGCAGCATCATATATTGACTGGCTTTTGGGGTTAACTGTGCGTGAATTGCAAGCTTTGCAACTCCCTGATAAAGCTAAGCAGTCTCTTAGGGCGCTCGCTAATTCAGTGAATCATCTCTCTGAGTTTGCTGTCCGAAATCATGTGGCCTTACATCTTATTGAACGCGATGCATTTTTGAGTCGCCACTCCGTTCAATTGTCTGATGAGTTAAAAGGGAAGGCTCGATTAGCACCTTTTTCCCCAAAGAACTTGTTTGCTGGCACTTTACCAGACCTGGCCAAGCAGGCTACCCAGGAGTGCCAAAATAATGCTTGGTTATTCGAAAGGAATAAACAGAAAGTGAGTGGTTCAAAAGCTACTAACGTGTCGAAACCCACTAACAAATTTAAGGGTGGAGCCACAGGGGCCAAAGCACGCCCTCAGTCACAGAAATCGCGTACTCGGCCTTTTAACAAATCAAATCGGGGTAAAGCTAAGAAACCTTTCCCCTCTTCTACCCCTGGGGGAATGGGTCACCCCAGCCAGCAGTCCTGACGGGCTCCCTCCCCTCCCGTCCTTACCATCACTGGACATTCCAGTGGGAGGGCGGCTCTGTCAATTTGGCCCCAAGTGGGATGCCATAACAGACGACCTTTGGGTATTGAATATAGTAAAGGAGGGTTACAAGCCAGAGTTCACACATCCGCCCCCCCTGGCTTGTACTCCAGTAGTTTCGCCCCTCAACTCACCGAAGCAGTTCAGGGGTTAGTGTCCAAAAATGTGGTAAGACGTGTAAACCCATCCCTGGAGGGTCCAGGGTTTTACAACCACCTGTTTCTTGTGCCAAAAAAGACAGGAGGGTGGAGGCCAATCCTGAACCTTACATACCTCAGTCGTTTCTTAAAGGTAGATTCCTTTCGGATGGAGACAAATCGGTCACTCCTAGCTGTTATAGAACCATACGATTGGCTAATTTCGATCGATCTGAAGGATGCATATTGCATTTTCACATTGCAATCCACGAGGATTTTCGCCGGTACTTCCGTTTTATAGTAAACGGACTAGTTTACGAGTACACGGCTCTACCCTTCGGGTTGGCAACGGCACCACGCGTTTTCACCAGAGTAGTACATCCGGTGGTTGCTTTCCTACACAGACAGTCAGTCAAAATACACCCTTACTTAGACGACTGGCTTCTCCGCAACAAGGCCAAGGAAATTCTCTTGAAGCATCTCTTGTTGACCTGGAACACTCTTCTCCGCCTCGGTTTCATACCAAGTGTGGAGAAATCGTCTCTGACACCGTCGCAGGACATGGTTTTCGTGGGATGAGACTGCACTCAGACAGAGGCATAGTATCACCGACCCGAGATCGCATAGACAGACTCCTGTCTCTAATACGCGGTATTCTCCCACAGCCGTCAGTCCCTGCCAGAATATTATTAGGCATAATCGGGACGATGGTGTCCATGATAGACATCGTCCCATGGGCTCGACTTCGTTTACGCCCAATTCAGCTGTACCTCCTGTCAATGTGGCGGCCAAATTGGCATGCCATATCATATCCGATCCCTATCAGACCTGCCCTGCGTTACCACCTATTATGGTGGGAAGACACGAAAAATTTACAGCGGTGTGTTTCGCTGAAAACTGTCAGGCCCGACAAGTTCCTTTTTACAGATGCGTCTACCACAGGATGGGGTGCGCATCTGGACGACCTGTATGCAGCAGGTCAGTGGACAGTGGCCGAGGGCAGGAGGCACATAAACTGGTTGGAGCTGCAAGCCGTTTTCTTTAGCTCTTCAGCGCTTCGAAGTTTCAGTGGCCAACCAGAGTGTCGTCGTCAACACGGACAATTCCACGGTAGTTGCCCATATAAACAAAATGGGGGGGACGAGATCTCCCACTCTTTGTTTCCTGGTGTGGAATCTATTGATGTGGTGCAAAGACCACAATGTTCGCCTCCAAGCCCGGCATCTACCGGGCCAACGAAACCACATAGCGGATGCCCTATCGCGGAACTGCTTAGTGCAATCAACAGAGTGGGCACTACGTCAGACCATTGTGAACCAAATATTTGCAATTTGGGGAACTCCAATGTTAGACCTTTTTGCGACATTCAGAAATCGCAAGCTCCCGCTCTTTGTGTCACCGATACCAGATCACAGAGCAGTAGGAGTGGATGCCCTATCAATGTCTTGGGAGAACATAACAGCATACGCGTTTCCCCCTCTACCACTGCTACCACTAGTACTCAAGAAGTTAGCAGAGGAGAGGACAATTATAACTCTAATAGCCCCACTGTGGCCGAAAGGCCTTGGTTTCCGATACTATTAGATCTGATAATAGATTTCCCTTTGAAACTGCCTCAAAGAAAAGATCTGTTATCCCAGGGGACACTTCTAACTCACCCGGAACCAAGCGTGTTCCACCTTCACGCGTTCAAGTTGTCGAGCAAGCCCTCATTGAGAGAGGCTTTTCTAAGGCAACTGCCGCCATTATCGCCAGACCACAGCGAGCCAGTACTCTGGCAACCTATGAAGACAAATGGCAGAAGTTCTGTGATTGGTGTGGTGAACGGAAGATTACTCCAATCAAAGCCTCTGTAGAACAGTTAGCGGAGTTTTTTTCTTTTCCTCTTTAGAGACAAAGAATTTTCTCCCCGTACGATTGCTGTTTATCGTACTGCCATTTCAGCTACCATTAAAGGCTTAGGAGGTGAGGACTTTGGTCATAATAGTTCTCTCTCCGCTATGATCAGAAACTTCATGATTGAGAGACCAGCGAGAAGAAAATTGGTCCCTCAGTGGAGTTTGTCACTGGTGTTGCGGGCTCTGCAGGAGCCCCCGTTTGAACCGCTACATACTACTAGCCTGAAGGCTCTAACGTATAAGACTGTGTTTCTTATAGCCCTGGCGTCAGGTAGACGCAGAAGTGAAATTCATGCTTTTGGTGTGGACGAGGGCTTGCTGTCTATTAGCAAAACGGAAGCTGTTTTGCGCACTAGACCAGGTTTCTTGGCCAAGAACCAAGCTCTGGATTCAGTAGCACAGCCTGTTATCATCAAAGCACTTGACACACTTACAGGCCCTGAACCACAGGAGAGAGTTTTGTGCCCAGTCCGTGCCCTCCGCTGGTACTTAAAATGGACTGAGCATTTTCGAGCAGGTAGAACTAGACTGTTTCTACCTTTTCCTCCGTCTCCTAAAACAGATTGCTCAGCTGCCGACATATCGAAGTGGATAGTTGCGGCTGTACGTTGGGCATATTCGGAAAGTTCTTCTACTAATTTACGACTTTCAAATGTGACCGCTCATGAGGTTAGAGCCCTGTCAACATCATGGGCTTTATCAGCTGGAGTGCCTGCAGACGAAGTCATTCGTGCAGGAACTTGGCGGTCAGCTAATTCCTTCATCAGTTTTTATTTACGTGACATGGCCTCGGAATTAGAGGGTTTATATTCTCTTGGCCCGCTGTCAGTCAGTCAACAGGTAGTTTCAGGCAAATAATTTGTCCCAGCCTCCTAAGGTCCGTGGTATATTGTTGTTTGTCCTATAAGTACAAAGGTAGGTAATTGGTGACAGAATTGATGTTTAAACTTAAACTAATTTCTGTCATATAATTACCTACCTGTTTGCTCCCGCCCTTCCTCCCCACGGTTTTGTGTGTATTTATTTGCCGTGAGTGTAATTTCCATTGGTTATTATTTTCTCATGGTAAAATTTTGATTGATTACCCCTATTTTCTGGGTGACTTTCACCTTCAGGAAAGGTTGATACATGCAGTGTGCTAGTGAGTTCACATTATGCTGCAGATTAAAACTGGTGTATCGTGGGTAATTATTCATAGACCAAGGGGGTGTTAGGCGAGATTTAAAGATCTTATCTGCGGTTAGAGAGCATCAAGAGAAGAAGTCCTATAAGTACAAACAGGTAGGTAATTATATGACAGAAATTAGTTTAAGTTTAAACATCAATTTTGGGGCATTTTTTGCTGTTTTTGGTAAAAAAATCTTCTTCTCTGAAACCGCTTCTCCGATTGCTTTGAACTTACATGTGCAGTTTACTTAGGGTAACTTCAGTCAGATTTGAACAAATCGTGGTGAAATTTGCATATTTGTATTTTTAAGGCAATTTTTATCATTTTTGGTAAAAAAAATCTTTAAAGATCTTCTTCTTCAAAACTAATTGTCAGATAGCTTTGATATTTGGTACATCCGTCCCTAGGGATCAAATTGTGCAGAAATATGCAAATTTGCATTTTTAAGGCAATTTTTGCCATTTTTGGTCAAAAATGTATTTCTCAAAAAGTATTGGTCTGATAGTTTTGAAATTTGGTATACATGTTTCTATAGGTAAACTAAGTAAAATGTATTGAATTTCTGATGAAATGTGTAATTTTGTATTTTTGGGCAATTTTTGGTATTTTTGGTCAAAAAATGTGTATTTCCAAAACTTCTCATCTGATAGCTTTCAATTTTGTATACACGTTCCTACAGATCACCTTAATGATATTTATTGAAATTATGATGAAATCTGTAATTTTGTATTTTTGGGGCAATTTTAGCCATTTTTGGTCAAAAAATGTGTTTCTCAAAAAGTACTCATCTGATAGGTTTGAAATTTGGTATACAGGTTTCTATAGATAAACTAAATGATATTTATTGAAATTATGATGAAATCTGCAATTTTGAATTTTTGGGGCAATTTTAGCCATTTTTGGTCAAAACATATGTTTCTCAAAAAGTACTGGTCTAACAGCTTTGAAATTTGGTATACAGGTTTCTATAGATGAACTAAAAGTGATCTTTTGAAATTATGATGAAATCTGCAATTTTTATTTTTGGGGGCAATTGTTGCCATTTTTGGTCAGAAAATTTCATTCTCAAAAAACTACTCATCAGATAGCTTTGGTTGACATGTTCTTAGGGATGATCCGATGTGATATATTCAAAGTATGATGAAATCTTCAAGTGTGTATTTTTGCAGCTATTTTAGCCACTTTTTTTCTGGCCACTGCATTGAGCTATCAAAGATTTCCACCTTCTTCATCAACATGTCTCAAAAATAGTTATTCTCTACACAAACACAGCAGAGCTATATCGGCCGCTAGGTCGCTTGTTGTTGATATCTCAACATGCTGCTGTAGGCTCCCAAGTGTCAGCTTGCTTGTGTCAGTTGAATTAGTATTCTCAAATGGTGTCAAGTGATTAAGAGATTGCCCCAAGGAAGATATGGCTGTTTGCAAAAGAGTAAAAAATTTGGAAATAAGTCGCAGATGGTTGCCTTACTCTTTGTTGATTTTGGAGAGATAAATGTTACGTCTAATGATTTGAATGACTGGAGAACACCATCATTCTCTTTTTCACAAGTGTTAGGCTTGAACAAGCCAAGTTTTGTCACAAACCCAAAGCAGCAAATATTTAAAAGCTGAATGGTATAAAAATGGTATAAAAAATTGCTGAGAAATGCAGTGGTAAAAGCAGTAAATAATGTAATTATTTACTAAATATTTTATTTAAAATTGACACAGACAGTCAAATAGGCCTCTGATCAACAGCTCCCCCAACAGAAATGCTGTTTGGTAGGCACGAGATAACATGTGCATCAGAGTGGATACAGGATATTGGATCATTTTCTGTTATAAACTCTATTTCTAATGGAATATTTCCATGAACTCAAGCAAAAGTAAGGTCTTCACAATCAAATATCTTGAGTTATATTTTAGGGCATATCTATGCTTAATGCCATCGACTGATGCAGCACGACATGGTTATTTAAAGTTGGCATTATAAAGTCTCCCCAGAGAACACCCATTTGTACAGCAGAAGTCGGAGTATTGTTCTTCAGCAAGGTTATATTAATAGGCTGATCTATGCAAATATGTCTCAATAATGGTATGGTGGAAATCCCCATGTCCTGTGTGAAGTGACATGCCCATACTTTAGCTCCATACTTCAGTTTCCAGTACATACATGCCTCCGTTCAGATTTACTGCCATTTTGTACAGGTGGGGCTGTGTTGTGCATTGTGGTATTTAAAACACTATGTATAGATACACATTTGCTGACCTGCTGACTGATATTTTGACTAGTAACATATTGCAGTATTTGTCGTTTCGTGAGAATTCACCAATAACATAGTATTTGATGACATTCTAATTTTATGCTCTCTTGATTTTAACTGTTATTCTGACAGAAAAATTGAAGAATACATGAGTGATAAAGTACAGTTTGTTGTGACCTACTCGGAATGGGATAGCAATTTTAATCAGGTACTTAATATATATATATATATATTTATTTATTTATTTATTCATTTGTTTATTTATTTATTTATTAATGATTATTTCCAGCCAATGACTATCTATAGAAGAACATTAGGAGGTTATAAATGATCCGCTTGGGTATTTGGTTATGAATATAAGATCTCTGGGGTGAAAATTAGCGAAAAATTATCACTGAGAGAAGGGAGGTGAGCGAAGGGTGGTGACAATGTCAAGAGCATCATTTATAACCTCATTTTAATATGGTTAACTTGAATACAATGTTTTTATTTTGGACATGAAGTTGGGATGACGCTTCAGCACAGTGTCTAAAAGTACATGTCAGTACAAGCGACATAAGCACATGTAGAGTGGATTCCATACAATAAGGCAACAGGATGCATCAATTAAAATCACCAAAATGGAAGATTCTGCTTGAAAGGCAGACAACAACAAATTGAAAAATAGTTATTGTCATTCCATCGCTGTCACTGCTTGTACAAGCTCTTTATCGAGCTGCATCACACAAAAGTTAACAGTCAAAATCAACCTCAAGCCGTAGACCTGTCTGATATGATGGCGTGTTGAGATCTCAAAAAATGTTATGCAGGAATATAAGAATATAAACCCGGGATCCGGCCAATCAGATGGCCAGATTCAAGTGAAGCATATTATAATTATAAAAATATAGATAAACGTTGTAACAAAGAGACAAAACAGACATGGTGTAAAAGATTACTCAGAAATACAAGGTTTTAATGAGTATGGCAAAATCTACGTCAGTGCATAATCATACAAAACCACACTAATTTGCAGTTATCAAAAGTTTGTGATAATTACAATGGTAAAGTCAAATAATATTAACATTGTTATATCAAACTGTACTTCTATGTAATTGAAGATCACAGCAACTGTAGCTGTAGACTTTATTTGATCATGTTGCGACCGAGTACCATATTTGAAATGAGTTTGGTCAAGTTACAATGAATACCACAAAATTCTGTATAGACTGTTGTAATATTTAGGGTTTATTACAGGAAGTTTGGGTGATACCGCATCATACTCGAGTGCTGTGTCTGTATTTTGACGAGTTGCACAGCAACAAGTCAAAATACGGATACATCACAAGAATACAACGTGGTATCGCCCAAAATTTGTGTAATAATCCGTTTATCATACATGCTTGCTTTGGTTATGACTGTTTTCCTATGGACGTTCTGAAAGTAGTGACGAAATCAACTGAAATCAACCTTGCTTGCCCCTCGCCGTACACATAAGAGGTTGATTGCCTAGAAGTGATGACAACCATATCACTTCTTGATATTATTCCGCTGTTGGGCCATTCCACTTCAAGGGAGGGTTTGTGGCACACTCTTAAAGCGAACAATTTAAACATTAACCCCTTGACTACCAAGGCCAATGTATTCCTATATACCAGGCCCCTTATGTAAATATTGATAAAATCCAGGGTGTGGTCATTGCAACAACACTGCTTAGAGTAAAAATTAAGTAAGTACCAATAAACCATACATTTTCTGAATCGGCATGAAATTTCCCACTTTCTAATACATAAGTTTTGTATTTTCAGGTCACGTGACTGGTCACATGACTCATCATGGGACCAGAGTTGGCAAAGAATATGCTGGGAAAGAATATTTGAAGCATCAGGACGTGTTTTGAATCCATAAAATGACTCAAATTTGAATACAGTTGCAATTTTCATGGCATTGTCTTTACATATATGTAATAATAACTACCCTTTACTTTATTAGTCCCCACGGACACCGTCCGGGGGGACTTATAGGTTTGGTCATGTCTGTGCGTGCGTCCGTCCGTGCGTGCGTGCGTCCGTCCGTCCGTTCACGCAGATATCTCAGAGATGCCAGGAGCGATTTCATTCAAACTTGGTACAAGGATTACTTCATATGTCATACAGATGCACGTCAATTTGTTTTGTGATGCGATCCAATATGGCTGCCAGGCGGCCATTTTATTATGATTTTTTCATGTATAGAGCCATAACTCAGGCATGTTTCAACTGATTTTATTCAAAGTTGGTACAAGGACATTGACCAATTTCATAGATATGCACGTCAATTTTTTTTGTGATACGATCCAATATGGCCGCCATGCAGCCATTTTGTTACGATTTTTTCATGTACAGAGCCATTACTCAGGCATGTTTCAACAGATGTTATTCAAAGTTGGTACAAGGACATTGACCAATGTCATAGCTATACACATCAATTTGTTTTGTGATACGATCCAATATGGCCGCTCTGCGGCCATTTTGTTACGATTTTTTCATGTACAGAGCCATAACTCAGGCATAACTCAACCGATTTTATTCAAACTTGGTACAAGGATATTGACCTATGTCATGCACATGCACATTGATTTGTTTTGTGATACGATCCAATATGGCCGCCGTGCGGCCATTTTATTACATTTTTTCATGTCCAGAACCATAACTCAGACATGTATCAAGTGAATTTATTCAAAGTTGGTACAAGGAGATTGACCAATGTGATACATATGCACATTAATTTGTTTTGTGATACGATCCAATATGGCTGCTGTGCGGCCATTTTGTTATGATTTTTTCATGTACAAGCCATAACTCAGGCATATCTCAACCAATTTTAATCAAATATGCTACAAGGACATTGACCTATGTCATACATATGCACATTTATTTGTTTTGTGATACGATCCAATATGGCCACCGTGTGGCCATTTTATTACGATTTTTCCATGTCCTGAACTACAACTCACACATGTATCAAGCGAATTTATTCAAAAGTATTTTTATCACAGACCTAATGAAGAGGACTCTATCCTCTCTGAGGACCTGTAATCAAAGTACCCATTAACAAGTGGGGACTGCGTCATCAACGATGACTTGTTTATAGGTGTACCTGTTTAAGAATTTTCTCATAAAAGGCAAAGTAAATGAACAACAAACATCAGCATCTGACATAATTCTGTATTTGAAAATCAACACATTTTATTTGTAAATACCTTCTTTATGTCTTCCTTGCAGAAACATGCATCTAAAATGATTATGATTTATCAAAAAATAATTGACAATATTTTAAATGCATTTTAGGGAACAACTTATCACATGACCAATTAAATGACCAGTCATGTGGCCAGTCATATTGACAGTACCCTTACCGAAATTTTAGGCCTCCCACAAACTGTTACTGCAAATTTGCCGCAAGCTTTGCAGTAAATTTGCAGCAAACTATTTGCCGCAAATATGCGGGTGGTTCATTTTTCAGATGCAAATTAGGTTTCTTGTGAACTTGCTGAAAATATGCAGCAAACTCCCTGCCGCAACGTTGCAGCAAACTCTTTGCAGCAAATTTGCGGCACAATCCTTGCAGCAAACTTGCGGCAAATTTATTTGAATGTTACTGAAAATTTGCCGCAAACTCCATACAGCAAATTATTTTGCATGTTACTGCATATTACAAATTACACATACAAAATTTCCTTCAAAAGTTAACTACAACAGTCAGCTCTGGAATAAACTTTTACCAATTTCAGTTATAGTAAGAAGACTAAATACATTATAATAGACAAGAGAAACTGAAAACCAAAGAAGTAACACAATTAAGTGACAGCAAAATTTCTTGTATTGTACCACCAGTTATAAATTTCTATCTTCTCCAAAAATATAAGTTCATTTCAGATATGTACACAGAAGTTGTAGAATCACTTGTGTAGACATGGCCAATGTCAGTGACATGGTTGAGAATGAAAATCTGACAAATCTTAAGGCGGACTGTGGACAGCACAAGATGTGTTTTATCCAACTAAACTCTGAAATACCAGTTTCACGAGAAACAATGGTCAGCGCAAATAAAGTTATTATTAATAAAAAGATGACAGAGAAAAAAAAGGTTAAATTCGATTGTGGTACAATTTCTTTTATATGCCATGTTCATTTCATGCCACATAAGTGTCATGATCATGTCAAGATTTTCTTTTGACTTGAGAAGTTTCATGTAACATTTACATTACTGTCAAAGGCTGCGATTTGGCTTTCTGTTCTCTGAATTTCTTGTCCCTTCTAGTGTACCAGCAATTGATTCTGAAAAATATAAATCGTTCAGGGAAGAGTGTAAGTCTTTACCGTTTGACCAAACATTGTAAATTTCATGAAAGAAATCAATAATTATTTGAAAATGAGACAAAATTAAGTTGAAAAATTGAAGCAGAAAATGCATGAATATTCATGATCAAAATTAAATTAATAATGACTAAAATTTCCGACAGCGGACAACTCGCCTTATGTTGTTTACATACACGACGGCGACAATCTGCAAAAATCTCAGCACTTAGTAACTGTTGTGAAACGAAAGTGAATTCAGTATGAATCAGTACTCAACGAAAATTTATCTTTAGGTAAACATTGCAATACAACGATTACAGAACATAATAGCGATCGATGTACAGACGAACGGTACATTGACGTACATTTGTGAATGGCTCGCAGACGCTGGACGATTCCCAGTTGCAGGTCTCACCGTGCTGTGTGTAAATACCGTACTCAGAAAATATAGTCGGCATCTTTACTGCCGCTCGCGTTCACAAATTTAGAACTCCGCCTGTCCCTGGTACTGTATACACGTTTTTGCAACTATGTGATATCGTTTGGCTGGCGATTCCATAGAAAGATCACGAAATTGTCCACTAGAAAACTCCCTGATCACAAGTACGCAGCCGACACTGGCCGATGGTACTAAAATCTAACTTCGTGCCGATCAAGCCTCATGACGATAACGGAAGTGCGATCTATAAATCATTACGCGATTGATAATGTAGTCCCGTTTTTAAACGCTGGAATTGACTCTACATCTGCACCAATCCGTTATATTTCATACTTAATATAGCATTTAATTTATTAGTTTAATGAAAATGGTTATTTTTATCATAGAAAGACTAAAAAGATAGTAAAAATTCTTTCAGCATGAAGAATCAATATCAATGCGCGAACTGACCTTGATGAACCGTGACCGGAGAGTGTAAACATGTCGACTGCTCGCAGCTGATACACAGGGCGTGTTGGACCACAGGGCGTGGCAGGAATTATTAGTGTAGAAGTTATGAATATGATCCATAAATGTCTTATTTTAAAATATTTGTCATTATACAAGCCTTACCTATGTCTAGTGTGTGCCTGTAACTTTACGCTAGCTATCTCTGTATAGTATTTCAAAGAAAACAGTCTATATCTGTTAATTGCCCTCCCTAATCCCCTTCATTAATTTGTTCTGCCGATCACTGACGCGGGGGTTTATCTCCCTGACCACATACCTCGTTAGCAGCTCATAAGGTAGTAGACGGAAAGGGCTGAAACTCTCAGGCTCCGATTTCATAAAATCTTCATTTTCGAAGGGTTAGGTGGCGTAAATTTTCGAAAAAAAGTCGGCATCAGCTTTGTACTTAAGCAAGCAAGAACGCTGACTAGTTATTTTCAGGATTCCAATGGTCGAAGACGGAGTACAATGATCGAGTGGTTCTACCAGTCGATGGCATGAGGATGGGAGTAACGCCGAAAGACGGAAGTTGCGACCTTTGACACTATGCTTGCTCATATCTTGTTTACGGGAGCGAGCAAACGGGCAAATTGTAAACAAAATTTGCATACTCGCACAAAAGCTTCGCTGAGTGTCAAGGTCGATTGATATACTATCAGTTACTCGAATCATGCTCGAATTAAGTCTCCCCACTGTGTTTTAGTACATTAAAATGCTCCGGCATCAAAGTTGGGAGGTTAAATTCAAATTTCCCAGGCTTTCATTCGGAAGACACAACTTAAACACTACTATTACTAAGCCACAAGCACTAAAATTACCGTATGAAGTAAATGCAGTGTTTGTACCGATTGTGCAAAGTCGGGATGATTAAATCATGATTAAATCTAGTGAACATTTCTAAAAAAACACGAATGTTTCTTGGATCGAAATGAACTCGCCTGTCTGTTGATGATTTGACCAAAGACAGTGCAGTGTGGAAGACCAGTTCCACTGCCAATGGCTTGACAGTGATGTCTGCTCGTGTCTGATCAGCAAACAGAAAGAATCCCGTTGAATTTTCTTGCAGCAGGCTCAAGTTGGCCAAAAGTAAATTGAGTTGTAGAGATTTATCGTGAAGGAAAGCCATAGGGTGTGATAATTAACATGAATAGAAAAACCAATACTATCACTAGGAAAACTCTCATGTCAGTGAAAGCAACTCGGATCTGCAAATTACTCATTTGACGAGACTTCTTTTTGTTGTCGATGTTATGAAACACAATACTTTTTCTTTTGACTCTTTGCAAGCCACAGCCCTTCTAAAATATCAACTGTCTGATGTGACCCAAGTAAAATTATTGTAGCTGGAGACATGTTTTGGTTAAAATACATTGATTTGTCTGAGATTTTGCTGTGACATCATCGTGAAATAAATGATCGGCAGCGTGCTTTGTGGCAATGGAATAACCACAATTTCGTTGTTATATAGTTGCAACATTCAAAAACATTCCAGTATGTCTGATAGATGATACACAACGAGAGAGAGAGAGAGAGAGAGAGAGAGAGAGAGAAACTGTATCCAAGAAGCCGACTATGCTTGTTGTTATAGTGACTCTCTAGGTTCATTTGATTTTTTGCCTGGTGATTTTTGCTTTTCTTCGCAATTTCGTTGATTTAATTGCTTGTGTTACAGATTCATTGACATTACTGGATCTTTGTGTCGTTCATTATGTTCCCTCCTTTGGATAAATGAACGGAGATACATTTCGAATCAAGAGTTACGCAAAGAAATGTTTGATATATATAAGTGATGAACCTTTGAAAAAACGAGAATATTTTGATCCATTTTGACTTTCCCCATTGACCCGGCTCCAAAGTCAAGAAGTAAACTCAGCGGTGACTCATCGTGGAATGATGGATGTTGATGTTTACTTCGGGAAATGTTCTTGAAAAGTTATGAAATTCTATCGGGAAGAATGGTATATTTTTACAACCATGGTGTATTGTACCAAGGGAGGTACTAAAAAACAGAATATCAGCCTTAATTTTGTTTTAATTCAATTAAATTCCCTTTACCGTTTGCGCGACACTCCGTCATAAGATAGTTCGTCATTGTTCTGTACGTGGTCTGTACACGGTCCGCTGGTGGGACCGTGGTCTGTATGCTTGGAAGTAAAAAGAAGGAGGGACCTCCATGGTCTGTATAATGACCGATGTAAAGAAAGGAAGTAGCTACGCCTGCTTAAGTCTGACGTCTGTTGCATTTAGATATCAAAACAGAGAAATAGAATTACAGGAATAAACTTCAGCAGACTGTCGCGTCAGTTGTAAGGTTGTCGCGAAATAGAAGCAGCACAGACATGTCGCGTAGATTGTGCAGTGGAGCTTGGAAAGCCTTGCTACATCGTACGCCTTGGAGGTAACATAGAAACCTGTACGCTTCATAATCAATTGATTTTCTCTCACATTTTTATAAGACATCAGGGGATAAAATATTTCTTCCTGACTCCAATATGTTCGTATCCATTACTTTACATGAAAATTCAAAGCGGACACCGTCGCTGCTGAACTATTGAGCATTTCGTAATGGCGTTCGCGCATACATGCATACCTAATAGTATACGTTGTTTATTCCTGTCTATTTATGCATGGGTGCATATATTAAGTGTCTAGGTACTTTACTCCCATCCTCTTGCCACGGACCCTGAGAGTTTCAGCCCTTTCCGTCTACTACCTTATGAGCTGCTAACAAGGTATTTGGTCTCGGCGATAAGCCCCCGCGTCAGTGATCGGCAGAACAAATTAATGAAGGGGATAAGGGAGGGCAATTAACAGGTATAGACTGTTTTCTTTGAAATGCTATACACAGATAGCTAGGGTAAAGTAATAGGCACACACTAGACACAGGTAAGGCTTGTATAATGAAAAATAGTTTATTACAAGACATTTATTGATCATATTCATAACTTCTAGACGAATATTGCTCGCGAGACCCTGTGGTTGGACGTTGGTGAAGTGGCGCTTTGAATTTTCGTACAGCGACTCGGGATGGAGTGTAATCCTAAACCTCAAATTTGTGCTCGGCAATATAACTCTAACGCTGAAAACATGGACAAAAGCCTTTTACCTCGACCCATGTTGTCAGAAGGCGAGATTTTGTCAGCGGCATGGATGGGACACAGACTGTAACAAAAGTCTACGACGTGTCCTTACATACCATCATTAAACGCACATTTCGTTCAAAACTGTTTGCATTTTGGTATCATTCGCAGAAAATACAGGGTGTAACTTGCAAGATAGACAAGTCCCTGTTTTAAAAAATTTGTTTCCCTAAAAATTCAGTTTTCGATCCAACCATAATTTACCCAACCGGATTGTCAAAGGGCACTTTTATTACATCATGTCACTACAGTATATACTATAGATGCACTCAATATCCATGCAATGCTTTCACCAGCGTAACTGAAGCTGTTCATTATCTAGCATTACCAGTTATTATAATTTAAAAACTGGATTGTCTGTTATGAAATAAATAAACATAAAATATAAATGAAAGATCAATTTTATGTTGCTTACACATGTGCAACGGTACTCAGTGTGTAGCGTTTACTCCCTGGTAATGAAATAGTGGGCAATATGTCAATCATGTGTTGCTGCATATTTGCAGCAATAATCTGGTTTGCCGCAGATTTGCTGCAAACTGACTTAAGGGTTTGCAGGAGGGTCACATCTACCTGCAAACTTCTGTAACTCCTTCCTGCAAGCTATATGCTTGCTGCATATTTGCAGCAAACTTACAGCAAATTTGCAGTAGAAATAATTTTCGTTAAGGGTATGGCTACTATAAAATTTCACTGGGTTATAGTAACAAATTATATTTCCTCCAGTTTTATTAACAGAATATTGCTGTTAATAGTACATATTTATATATTAATCATTTGTTTTCAATAAATAAACATTTCATTTCATTCAAAAAAAACAAACGATAAAAATCTTGCAAGTAAATGACATCAACCAGCTTCTGCAAAATTGTTAACAATCATCGTGACGCTTCTATGATCAGCTTGACCTTTTAGGGTCGAGGTCATGGGTTACGACCTTTACTTCCAGATTTTGGCCGTACTCGGACGTACAGGGGCGCAATCACATTCAGGCCAGGTCAGAATACATTTATCTTTGTCGTGCTGTGTGCCGATGCCAAAATTACGGGATTTTTAGGGACAAACACGAAGCAAATACGCCTATTTAACTGTGCCGGATATTTCTGACACTAAAGGTATATGGTAATTCAAAATGGCGCCGGATATATCCAGCGTTCAAGGTAGCCAAGGGATTAAGATGTCAACACAGGTTTTCACAATTTGAAGAAGATTTATTTTGAGTGTAAAATGGCGCTGGAAGTAAAACAGGCAGTGTGTAAAATGAGTGTGTTTTCGTGTTTCGAAACATAATGTCATCCCTTTGCAAAAGTTATGAGGCCCGCTAAAATCGGGTCAAAATACTCGCACCGCGCCAGCCTTCGATTTCAAATTTGATCAAGTATGAACAGCTGAGAGCATAGAGTTAGAGCAAGCAGCTTTGCGACATCTGTGAATGCACAGTGGATTTAGTAGCCATACCAGTCAGTTTATTTCCAAGAATTATACATGTCCTCGGACATCAAATATGCCGAAGGAATTTCAGCGGATTAGGGTAAATGTGAAGTGAGTACACTGTAAGCTGTAGCGCCGTAACTTCTTCGTGATTTTGTTGCAGCATGAATAAAACATTTCAAAGGTATTTACATCGTCTGCTCATATATTTTCGTTACTGGCTTGCCAAAATAGAACTAAACTTCTTTTAACAACCTAAACAAAAGTTTGACTTTCCCGAGTATCTTACATTGTATCCAAAACCCTGTGAATCTCACTGAAAGGTACAAATCGGAAATATGATATGTGCACCATGTCTGTAGCGAGGATATTCAGTGTGGTTGGATTTTTGTGGCTCATTATGGCTGTAAATGATGTAATTCACCACCTAGATAATTAAACTCACCTACAGGAAACTACTCATATAGCGGTTCTATCATTGATACATGTACACTGTCAACCGGGACTATAATCGTCAGCAGCATAGACAACATGAAAATACTGCACCATATGGGACCAGCCGTGAACGATCATGACAGGTGTCGGCAAAACATACAAATTTTAAATGCGTTCGTGGTACAACTGTACTTGTACCTAAATGCAATGCCCATGAACTGACTGCAAACAGCAAATGTTTGACCATAATCACAATGACATTTCAAAGTATCACAAGTTTTATTCGCCCAGCTGTTTTACAGTGAATGAACATACCAGCGAAGGTCACGAGTATGCGTAGCAGTAAGTACTTCAGTTACAGTGAAAATTAAATTCGTATTTTAACTAGTTAAAATACGGGTTCATATCAGTAGCGTCTAAACAAGAGGAGAATGGCAATACATGCATAGCATGTATGATAATAAACAAAACTGAAGATTGAATCTCAAAAATTAATGCAAATTAAATTAGTAATTTCAAACTCAGTAGTTTAAACTGTGATAACAAACTGTACATGTAAGTAATTTATAATCACTGCAACTGCTACTGTTACCTTTCAGACCATATTGAAAGAGGACAACAGGCCCCTAAATTAGCAAACATTAGCAAAATCTATGTTGCTACTTGATTGTACCTAAGCAAACAAAAACAAAGATGTCAAAAATTAATGATTATTACAACAGTAAAGTAAAAGACTTGTCTAGCTAAGATTGTGATTTACAATCGTGGTGACTATATCTCTTTACCTGCCTGACAGTATCACTTCCCCATCTGCCAGGTCAGTAATTAGTACTATTGAGCCATAACCATATATATTTTCACCCACTTGGCTTATGTTATACCAGCTTAACCCTTTCACCACCATGGTTTGTCCCAAATCCATTGTTTTCTATGGTAAAGTTGGACCTGTATACAGGGAACTGGGGGTGAAAGGGTTAAATCTGTAAATATCATGTTTACAGTATCTCTGTCTTCAGGGACCTTCAAATCTTCAAGTCTTTGTCAAAATGCACCTTAAGAGACATGTTTTGCTTCACTAGTTTTAACCAACTTAACCCTGATGGTGAAATATGAACTGGGCAGGTAAAAGGATATAGCTGTAGCATTGAATTTTCTCAAACAGGCACTATCTTTGAAATTTGATGCCTAACACAGCAGACAGTGACACCAAATTCCACACAGTTTTATGATCATGAAAAGCAATATAAGAGATCAAATGTAAAAAACTGATGCTTACTACATCCTTACAGTCTGACACAGATATTCAATTTGTAAGTAAATAACGTTTTTGAAAAAGTTACAATTGCGGCAATCTGCTATATGTGCTTGCATCAATCACGCACACCAAACTGTATGTGCCCTATCAGATGCAATGAGTCTTAGCCCTTCACTCAATCCAATTAAACCTTTATATAAAACTAATACTGTTAGATTTAGAAAAAAATTAGCTGTCATTATTAGGCAAACTTTCTGCAAACGGTGTGAGTATGGTGACATCAATTTTATATGGTCGCAAGAAGGTTTAAAAACAAATGTTTCCATCATACTGACTGTGGGTTCATTACTACTAGTTGCGTTCAACGGAAGAGATGATACATTATGTTGGTAAAGCAGCTAGCTAGCAGCTTTATGCCATTGGTCGATAATTTGAAAAAGTGTAGTTGTACAATTGTAAAGGTCTGTTACACAAGAGTACTGTATATATTTTTAATGGCGTAAAGCGGTAAATATATTTTCAATAATATACTGGTGGAACTTTGCCTTTTCTCAAAGATTGATATGCCTCATGTATTCTCTATGGGCTGAAAAGCAACCACACTGGAGGTTTTAATCATTTTTAGTAGAAGAATTGTTGTATCATCCCTTCCATTATGGTACCACTTCATAACACAGTTGACAATTTTAATTTTGATTTTCAGGCTTTATCAGAGAATGCAACGTTGTCATTTGTGACTCCAAAGTGGATTTATGATTGCTATGAAAAACAAAAACGACAGCCATACCAACCCTATGCTGTGATACCACAGTAGAAGTGAAGCCATACTAACCCTATGTTGTGATACCAGAGTAGAAGTGACAGCCATACCAACCCTATGTTGTGATTCCACAGTAGAAGTGAAATCCATACCAACCCTATTTTATGATACCTCAGTAGTAGTGACAGCCATACTAACCCTTTGTAATACCGGAGTAGAAGTGACAGCCAAACCAACCCTATTTTATAATACCACAGTAGAAGTGAAATCCATATCAACCCTATGTTGTGATTCCACAGTAGAAGTGACAGTCATATCAACCCTATGTTGTGATACCACTGCAGAAGTGACAGCCACACCAACCCTATTTTATATTATTACATATGTACCACAGTTTATTGGCATCGAAGCGGGCGCGTACTACCGGTATTTGCACTGCAGTGCAATACCAAAAACATTATGCCATTCCTTTATGTTAATGAGTTGTTACCAATTTTGACCCGGAACTATTTTTGTTTGTAAATACAAAAAATGTTGTCTACAAGATTTCATTTCACTTTGGTTCGATGCTAGTTATAGTAAAATGTATGACATTACCAGTTAAAATCTACGACAAAGAAAATTGTCTGTACTTATTATAGAGTGAGGATGATTTTTATTATCCGGAAGAGCAGTTTGTTTGTCAGCAAAGCAAAAACATTGACAACTGGCAACGTCCATTTCTAGTTCCATGGATACACGGTGGCCGCCGTACCATGGCGGCCATCATACAATGAAACACACGTAACTGCGGACGCAGCAGAGCCAATTAAACAGTTAACATTTTCAGTGACGTTTTTGCCAGTAGTTTTCTCACCGGACATTCCCTGTTTACAATAGAAAGTCACTTTTGCATGCAGTTTACTCTGTGCTTGTGTGTCCTACACGCTAATGATAACAGTGATTGCTGTGCACGGTAAACACTGAAATTTGGTCATTTGACAAGTTACGTTTGCCGTATCTTCCCGTAAAAATCTTCGAACTGTTATTTGTATCGATCATTTAGAAGAATTTCAAGCTCAAAATGAGAAAAAATCAAAAGCTTTCCATGTTCAAAGTTCTCTTCGTTTGGCTATCTGTGGCTACGTATAGCTATCGCAAGCAGAGTTCGAGCCCTCCGACGTTCCTCTTATGTCATCCTTGATAAACAAGTAAACAATAGTTTAGCCAATCAAAATTGAGGGTGTGACGGCGCTGACCAATGAAAAGTGAAAGCTGATTCGATGCCTCATTACAATATGTCAATGTTATATAACTCCGCAGGGTCGCCCTGAAGCTTTGACAGACAAGTAGTACGCACGACTAATCGTCGATTCTCTCGATAAATGATGCAAATAAAAGATAGAACATATGGCTGTCCTTTCACTCGCTGTGCTCATGAAAGGACTGCCACTGAATACACCGCAGCACTTGTGCAAATACCGCTAGTATGGCGCACTTGCACTCACCGGCCATGGGGTTCTGTCATAATACCACAGTAGAAGTGACAGCCATACCAACCCTAAATTGTATGTTATGATTCCACAGAAGTGACATCCACACTAAACCTATGTTGTGATACCATAATAGAAGTGACATCCATAAAAGCCCTTTGTTGTGATTCCACTGTAGAAGTGACAACCACACAGGACTGTAAATTTCCCATAATTCATTGCGATTTGTATCCTCAGAGATTCCCCAGAGAAGTCTACCAGGTCTCCCATGTGTAGACAAATTCATAGACTAGTTGTAACAATTCTGAAAACGTACTTTTAAGAACACCATTCTTCTCAATTCTCATTTTAGATGATTTGGAAAATTATGCAAGATTGAGAGAGGAGATAGCATTTTTGTAAAATTTTCCACTGATTGTGTCTTCAGCCATACAGAATAATGTGATGGAAAGTAGGGAGACCAGTTGCACCTGTTTTTTGAAACAAAAGGATATTGATTTTTTCCAATGGAAATGACAAAAGAAATTTGCATTCTACGTTTTCTCGGAGAATGACCCCTTCAGTTCGTCATAACTTGCTGCCTAAAAAGTATGGCATTTGTAGTACCTACAGAACTTGACTTCCATGGTTGTTTAATGGTTATTTTGAAACTTTTGCTGAAATTTCTAAACGTACTTTTACTGGATATTATTTAACAATTATTCTGATGCTGAACATTAGTGCTTACATGCAGAACTGAAAAAGTTTTTAGAAAAGTAACCTTCATGGATACAAATCAAAGAGAATTGTGGGTAATTTATCGTACTGTGAACCATACCATGGCAGAAATAAAAGCCTCAGTCAGTTGCAATTGTTAATGAAATTTATATTTGTCAGTATGCCTTCAAAATTATTATCTCAATGTGAGAAGATGTTAATGTAAATAGTTGGTACATCTTTGTACACCAAGGCAGAATTTTATCACAAAAATGGCAGAATGTAGCAGTAACTACCCTGATGATCACCTTTATTGATTCTCTTGTCTTTTTTTGAACCAGGAAATCTTACCTTTTGTCAAGCATTTTTCTGACAGTTTGAGTTTAGGCATTCTCAAGGCTATTATGATTTGATAAGACTTGCTTGACCATAAACATTTAAAAGATTTTGTTAAATCCCATTTTGAAAAAATGCATGGTAAGAATGATACTGCATTTTTTGTATGTTTCTTTATGAAATCTGAAGAGATGTCTGTCTTGTTAGTGTCTATTGAAATAATAGAATAGCCAATAGAAATTTGAATAAAATTTATACAGATATGATAAGCTTATATATTCATGTTGTCTCTCTCTCTCTCTCTCCCTCTCTCTCTCTTTCTCTCTTTGGCAGTTTTAGTGTTGAGTGTTTTGTCTTACATCTGTTGATTAGCTTTGGTGTTTCCATGTTCTTTCTAAAGAATATGAAACAACACAGTTTATGTGTCATTCATTTTTCATGAGTTTAACCAGGACAAAACTAAATTATTGACTGTGGCAACATTTCATTTCTACTGAAAACTACTAACTGTATGGTTGGCCTTTGAATACTGATAACATTATAGTTCCAACTGCATTTCATTAATATTGCAATATATCCACCACCCCACGGTCCCTCTATATAGAGGGACCGTGACCACGCGTGGATACAGCTACTTTCCAGACCAGTGTGTTCATGAAGATAATATAGCAACTAAGAATTATACAAAGACATTATCCACATGCACTATGTACAACACAGACAATGTATCATCATGAGTAAAAAACCTCTGTATCAATTATATAAAACATTACTTCAGTGTATATTTTAGAAAGGTCAAATGAGTGAACAGTACTACCATCTCCATGATGTTATCAATACAGGTCCAGAACAGTATTCTTCAAATCTTTGACTTCTAATTTAGGATGCATGAGTAGGGGCTTGTTTTCCGTTTTGTACTTTTGAGTTTTTAGCTCCCATAGCCATATGTATATATGGCAATGGAAGCTATTCTTATAGGCTAGGGAAATGTCTGTATGTATGTATGTCTGTATGTCTGTGTGTCTGTATGTCTGTATGTCTGTATGTCTGTCCGTCAACATCAAAAACTCCAAAACCGCTGTACATTTCATCTTGATATTTGGTGTGTACATGGATGATGGGCTGTAGATGAAATTTTGTTAAAATGAAGTTGTCATTGCCAAAAATATGCAAATTAAGTGAAAAAATGTAAAAACAGTCAAAATTGAAAAAACTCGATAACCACTGAGCAGATTACATGAAAAATTAGCATGTAAGTACTTTGGGCTGATATGAAATGATTGTGCACATCTTGGGTCAGTATCTTGGACTTGCTATTTTTCATGAATTTTTTTGTAATTTTCTCCCATTTTTTGTCAAAAAATCTCCTGCTCTGAAACCACAAGTCCGATTGATTTGAAACTTGGTATGGAAGTGCATAGGAGTGACCTTTCCCAAATTTGGGCAAATCGTGGTGAAATTTGCATATTTTTAGTTTACACGTCCGTAGACTCCCATGTATAAGGCAGACCTCCATAGACTCCCATGTATAAGGCCACGAAAAATAAAATTTAGTTTCTCATCGTATTCATATTGCAAAAAGGATGCAGTGACACAATTTTTAGTCCCCACGGATGAAGTCCAGTGAGCTTATAGATTGGGTCATGTCCGTCTGTTCGTCCACCCGTGAGTCCATCCGTTCACGCAGATATCTTGGATATTTTGACAAAATGTCATGTGACCTTGATGACCTTTGATCTCAAATATACATATTTGTCCATAACTCAGTAACCACAAGTGCTACCACCCTTCATATATGGTATGATGGGACAGCTTGTGACGCCACATATTGTACCTCATTAATTATGCACATATCTAATTTTGAGTGAGCCAATAGAGCTAGAGGTCTGATTTTTGGTATATAGGGATAACTTAGCAAAACAATTTTTTTGACAAAATGTCACGTGACCTTGGTGACCTTTGACCTCAAATATACATATTTGTCCATAAATCAGTAACCACAAGTGCTACAGCCTTCATGTATGGTATGATGGGACACCTTATGACGCCACATATTGTACCTCATTAATTATGTGCATATCTAATTTTGAGCGAGCCAATAGAGCTAGAGGTCTGATTTTTGGTATATAGGGATAACTTAGCAAAACAATTTTTTTGACAAATGTCATGTGACCTCGGTGACCTTTGACCTCAATATACATATTTGTCCATAACTCAGTAACAACAAGTGCTACAGCCTTCATGTATGGTATGATGGGACACCTTATGACGCCACATATTGTACCTCATTAATTATGCGCATATCTAATTTTGAACGATCCAATAGAGCTAGAGGTCTGATTTTTGGTATATAGGGATAACTTAGCAATACAATTTTTTTGACAAAATGTCACGTGACCTCGGTGACCTTTGACCTCAAATATACATATTTGTCCATAACTCAGTAACCACAAGTGCTACAGCCTTCATGTATGGTATGATGGGACACCTTATGACGCCACATATTGTACCTCATTAATTATGCATATATCTAATTTTGAACGATCCAATAGAGCTAGAGGTCTGATTTTTGGTATATAGGGATAACTTAGCAAAACAATTTTTTTGACAAAATGTCACGGGACCTCGGTGACCTTTGACCTCAAATATACATATTTTTCCATAACTCGGTAACCACAAGTGCTACATCCTTCATGTTTGGTATGATTGCACACCTTATGACGCCACATACTGTACCTCAATAATTATGCGCATATCTCATTCTGAGCGAGCCAATAGAGCTGGATGTCTGATTTTTGGTATATAGGGATAACTATAGGAGAGAAATTTTTTGACCAAATGTCATGTGACCTCGATGACCTTTTCCCTAAAATATATGTTTATGTCAATAAATAAGTAACCACAAGTGCTATGTCCTTTGTATTTAGTAGGATGGGAGACCTTATGACAACACACGCTTTACGTCATTAATTATGTACACATCTAATTCTGGGCAAGCGAATAGAGCTAGAGATTTGATTTTTTGGCATATAGGGATTAATTAGCAATATAATTTTTTTTTTCAAAATGTCATGTGACCTCCATGACCTTTGACTTTGATTATACATATATATGCATATTTCAGTAACCACAAGTTCTATACCCTCCAATTTTGATAGGATATTAGACCTTAAGATGTCACATCTTGTACCTCATTTATAATGCGCATATGTATTTCTTGGCTGGCCAATACTGCTAGAGGTCTGATCTTTTTTCCCGATTTAGAACCATAACTTAGACATGCCTCATGTGTTTCAAATTGGGAACAACAACATAGACCTATGTGCCCATAGATCTCAACATATACACCCCAGTGATACTTGTTAATGACCACATTTTCCTGCCCCATCAAGACTAATACTCCTATTACAAGTGGGGACTATGTCATTGTAAATGACTTGTTGAGTTAATGGTTGTATCACAGTATTCGATATATCTAATTCTGTATTTTTTCCATTTATATTCTGAATAATTACATTAAACATATTTCACTGTCTCCAGTACATTTCATTTAAGTATTTTCACTTCATGCACTTTATCCCTTTCACACATGTTCAAATATCTGACCAGAGAACAAAAACTAAATAGTCAAGGATGGGAGCTAGTGTCATTGACGCTATTTTTTTGTTTGTTTGCTTGTTTCAGAAAAGTTTTAAGCCTTTTAATGAATACCTAAAAATTTGGTTGCTACAATGGAAAATAGAAAAAATTGTTATAGTTAAACATAGATTGTTTCCAGTCTGGACATTTTGTAATATGACAATATAGAAGTACCATGTACGATGCAATTTGGATTATCACAAAGATACAATATCAAACAAAGTTCTAGAGATAACTGATTGACCAACACTTGTCATCCTTGTTTGTCCCCACGGACACCGTCCGGGGGACCTATAGGTTGGTCATGTCTGTGTGTGCATCTGTCTGTCCGTTCGTCCATTCACGCAGATATCTCAGAGATGCCTGGAGTGACTTCATTCAAAGTTGGTACAAGGATTTTTCCATATGTCATACATATGCATTTCGATTTGTTTTGTGATACGATCCAATATGGCCGCCGTGCAGCCATTTTGTCACGATTTTTCATGTACGGAACCATAACTCAGGCACATCTCAACCGATAGCGACAGTTACATAACTGAGGTAGCTTATAGAGTTGGGAGAGGCAAAGTTGACGTCATTCTGTCAACAACTTCCGTAAAACTATTTTGTCACATCACGTGATCACCACTAACGTAAAACTATTTTGTCACACCACGTGATCAGTGTTATCTAACGACTATAGCATACCATTCACGCTGCACACTCACTATCAGCGAAAATAGTATCGTGTTGGATTGACATATAATTGAACTTCAAGCGTACGTGTGAGTGTATTGGCTTACATGAAAATGCGATAGACGATGCATTTACGTTAGAACGTCCATGCTCGATCAAATTGTTTTTGTTCTGTCAGTGCAAATTACGAGATTGGTGGATGTGGATGGACATCTTGCGTGCGTTTGGTCTTTGTCTGACATGCATGTCGTTTCGATCTCTCTTTTTACTGTGCAGGGGAGAATGAATTATGTTCCTCATGGGTTTCAAATATGTAAAAAAAATACTAAGTCTTGAGTGGATTTACGATTTCATTTGCAAAATTACGAGCGAAAATTTCAGCTTCCCATTTCATCGGCGCGACCGTGCAAGAAACCTCAGTCTCCTACTACCTCCGAGGCTCCATGATCACATGTTGTACCACACGAACATGAAAGGCCTCTGAAACACTCAGTGTGTAAGCGTGTGGAAATTTTTTTAGTGTTTTATCTCATTTAATTTGGCAAATTATCAGAAAAACCTCAATAATTCAAGGTAACCCTTTCTTCTCAATCGCTTCCTGGAGTTTCAAAGTCATACCAACGAAAATGAGTGAAAAATTTCGATGCAAAAATCGTGCATCGGCGAGAGTAGAGACTGAGAGTATTCTTACAGAAAGAGCCCATGATTCGAGCTTGGTTTTCCTGTTTTTTGTTTGAATTTTGGCCAAATAGTCGCTTTTTAGCGGGTTTTGAAATTTTTAAAGCATCTAAAAACATTAAAATGACTTTTCATTAACAAACGAAATAAACTGAGAAATTCAATTATTTATGTACAAAATAAAAATATTTTTGGCAAGCGAATCATGCAGCTAAAAAGTGAATAATCAATGTTTTGGACGAGTACGTAGTGAGAGCGATTTTCGTGGGGATTCCCCGACCATTCGTTCATTGCTGTGGCGCTCGAATACGCAGTCAGTTTCTGTGAAACGGGATGAAATTTTCTTTCAGGCGAGGCGTTTCAAGTTACTCTTTAATAAATGTGTCCATTCGATATCCAAAGAAAATCAAGGCTATCAATGACACAAAGAAAGTTTGTCAGTCCCCACGGACGTAGTCTGGGGGGACTTATAGATTTGGTCATGTCCGTCTGTCCGTGCATGCGTGCGTATGTCCATCCGTCCGTCCGTTCACGCAGACATGCCCTGGTCAATTTCTTTCAAACTTTGCACAAGGATACTACCCTACCCCATACAGATGCACGTTGATTTGTTTCACAATGCGATCAAATTTGGCCGTGTTAGACTTGGAGGACTTTTCAGTTCACACCTCCATAGACTCCCATGTATAAGGCAGTTCTCCATAGACTCCCATGTATAAGGCAGTCCTCCATAGACTCCCATGTAAAAGCAGTTCTCCATAGACTCCCATGTATAAGTCAGTTCTCCGTAGACGCCCATGTATAAGGCCAAGAAAAATAAAAATTTAGTTTCTCATCGTATTCTAGTGCAAAAAGGATGCAGTGACACAGTTTTTAGTCCCCACGGATGAAGTCCAGGGGGCTTGTGGTGTCCGGGTCATTGTGTGCATTCGTCCATCCGTTCGTCCATCCTTTCACACAGATATCTCAGACATTTTGACAACATGTCACGTGACCTAGGTAACCGTTGACCTCAAATATACGTATTTGTCCATAACTCAGTAACCACAAGTGCTACACCCTTCATATATGGTATGATGGGATGACGCCACATATTCTACCTCATTAATTATGCACATATCTAATTTTGAGCGAGCCAATAGAGCTAGAGGTCTGATTTTTGGTATATAGGGATAACTTAGCAATACAATTTTTTAATACAAAATGTCACGTGACCTCAATGACCTCAAATATACATATTTGTCCATAACTCAGTAACCACAAGTGCCACACCCTTCATATCTGGTATGATGGGAGACCTTATGACGCCACATACTGTACCTCATTAATTATGTGCATATCTTATTCTGAGCAAGCCAATAGAGCTGGATGTCTGATTTTTCATATATAGGGATAACTATAGGATAGAAAGTTTTTGACAAAATGTCATGTGACTTGATTTTTTACCTAAAATATACGTTAATGTCAATAAATAAGTACCACAAGTGCTATGTCCTTTATATTTAATAGGATGGGAGACCTTATGACAACACACGCTTTACCTCATTTATTATGCACATATCTAATTCTGGGCAAGCGAATAGAGGTAGAGGTCTGATTTTTGGCATATAGGGATTTATTAGCAATACATTTTTTTTCAAAATGTCACGTGACCTCAATGACCTTTGACCTTGATTTTACATATATATGCATATCTCAGTAACCACAAGTTCTATACCCTTCAATTTTGATAGGATATTAGACCTTAAGACCTGTACCTCATTTATTATGCACATATGTATTTCTTGGCTGGCCAATACAGCTACAGGTCTGATCTTTTTTCCCAATTTAGAACCATAACTTAGACATGCCTCATGTGTTTCAAATTGGAAACAACGACATAGACCTATGTGCCGGTAGATCTCAACATGTCAATCCAGTGATACTTGTTAATGACCACATTTCCCTGCCCCATCAAGACTAATACTCCTATTACTATGTCATTGTCAATGACTTGTTTAGAATTATATTTTCGTTTTAAACTACAGTTCTTTGATGCAGTGTGGTCGTCTGGCAATCAATCATCACGGCAGATGTAGTGCATGCAATACACAGTCCACACTGTCCAATCATGCGTGCATGTTTTCCTGTTATAATTCAATTGGGTCAGAATTTTGTAGCAAGGAACATACAAAATCTTGCAGATAAATCAATTTGGATGATCTATGTACATCTATGCAAATTCCAAGTTTGGTGGACATGTGAAAATTATGTTTTTTGCCTTCATGTACAAGATGGCATGTTTACCAAGCTGGACGCTCACTGCTAAAAAACAATAGGTTTTATTACAGTTTCACATTTCAACCCTTTCTTTGCATCTTTCTCAGCAACATTCCCCAAACCTCTCTCCTTGCATCCCTACCGCTAAATGCACTGAGGAGCACAGTATCATCATTGACGCTATTTTTCAAAGTTGGTACAAGGACATTGACCTATATCATACATATGCACGCCCATTTGTTTCATGATATGATCCAATATGGCGGCCATTTTGTTACAATTTTTTTATGTACAGAGCCATAAATCAGGCACGTTTCAACCGATTTTACTCAAAGTTGGTACAAGGACATTGACCAATGTCATGCATATCCACATTCATTTGTTTTGTGGTATGATCTAATATGGGCGCTGTGCAGCCATTTTGTTGCGATTTTTTCATGTACGGAGCCATAACTCACGCACATCTCAACCAACTTTATTCAAAGTTGGTACAAGGACATTCACCTATATCATACATATGCACGTCAAAATCCAATATGGCCATATGGCGGCCATTTGTTACAATTTTGCCATGTCCTTAGCCATAACTCAAACATGTATCATTGGATTTTATTCAAAGTTGGTACATGGACATTGACCTATGTCATAAATATGCATGTCCATTGGTTTCACAATCCGATGCTGCCTTGTGGCCATTTTGTTATGATTTTGTTATGTCCTGAGCCATAATTTGGATATGTATCAGAGGTATGTAAGGGTGCCGGAAATCGACAAGTGCGGGGCCAAAGTGAGGGCCAGCACAATCAAAGTGCGAGCGAATGTGAGGGCTTGAAGTGAGGGCTCTCACAATCGAAGTGCGAGCAAATGTGAGGGCTTGAAGTGAGGGCTCTCACAATCGAAGTGCGAGCGAATGTGAGGGCTTGAAGTGAGGGGCGCCTTGAACCGATCAAATTCGGGCTCAGACATACGAAAAATGAGAGTCAAAGTCGTTTTCAACGTTGAATAAAAACTTACTATCTCCAGAACAAGGTCGCGGCGCGGCACAGCTCTGTGAACAGTTGAACGGCTGAGCGCGGAACGAGTACACAATGACCTGCGTACAGATCATGACCCATTACATCACTTCCGTCTTTTTCGTTAACCTTTTCGTGTTTGTTAGTCATTGCATTTCAAATATCACAGATATCCTTTTTATTATAAATACATGCAACTCAAGCGAGCGATACTTCTTCTGGTACCATTGTAAGCTCACGACTATAGCGTGACTGATAAATGTAACTTCAGTTAAACCAGTTCACGACCTGGGCACGTGAACTCTGATACTAATCCGACATGACGTCGTATGCGGAGTTTTTGCCGGAGAATTTTCGAAGAAAGAGGAAACTTTTTTGAAGAAATTTTAGAGTGGCTTGTTGTTCACCAGATAAAGTAAGATCATGGGAAAATGTATTTTTGGAGACTTGTCTGGTTTTCTATGATTGATTTTTTGAGTATAAAAAAATTCAATTGCTACTAAAACTGAGAAATCAGACAACAGCAAATGACAAATTCTTTTTTACGTTTGTACTGACAGTATGCTTTTTATTTTCTCTGTACACAAAGTTGATAATCATTTCAAAAGATCAATTTCATCAGAATATCAGGGTTTCATCAGAATATCAGGGGTCATGAATGCTTGTAACCTTTACATTTTGTTAACAATGATGGATATTTTACCTCAATAAAGAATGCCATTTTGGTCAACGAGCCCTCGAATGTTGTTCACTGAATCAATCCCATGGTCAATTATATTGTCACAGAAATCATAGCTATCTCTGTGTAGTCAGCGATTGACCAGTCATAGATAGAAATTTGACTGTCTCCTTTGTTTCATACTATATAATCAGAAAGCTCTGCGACCTGAATTGCATCACATTCATACGTTGATTGTCTGTAGCGGAAATGATTGTGCCGTCTGGCTCTGAAACTTTTAAGCCAACGACTTGATGATTAGAACAAGCAATCTATCGGCGAGCAACACATCGCGACCGAATCACTTGCTGTAAAACGAATATGCATCACCGTCCTATGCATGCATCGTGAATCAGCCTTGAGATAAACATAAACTCTGTGACAGGCATGTAGGATGCCAAAGACATTTTGTGCATTTACGTTTACAACAACCTAGACTTAGTCGATCGTAAGAAAGGTGGTGTTGAAACATATTTCAACTGAACGCAGTGGCTATTTCCCAGTAAAATACGTAACATTCGCGCTCTCTCTCTCTCTCTCTCTCTCCTCTCTCTCTCTCTCTCTCTCTCTCTCTCTCTCTCTCTCTCCTCTCTCTTGTGTCAATATCGGGTGTGGTCGAAATGATCATTGCAGTTTAATCTTGAAATTGTCAAACGTCATAACTAGACACTTAATTAATTATTGTCATGGTCTGGAGCAAGTTATCAGCTTGTATAAAAGTCGGAAGTTTTTGCTTCCGAAGGGGCGCACGCGTAAAATACTGAACGTGTAACTAAAACTCACCGTTGAAAATTTTCAGACATTCAAAATTAAGGGGGAGACCCACATTCGTAGACACTTATCTTTAACCTGATTTTTCACCATTAAAATGAATCTTTAACCCGACATGTAGTATATGTTTGGGTAGCTTGATAACTGAAGATTATAAAAATTGTAAAAATATTTCAAAATCTGTTTGCGTGTGTTTGTTTTGCTCAAAAATGTGTGTTTTTGAGTTTTTTCACTTAAAAAAGTGTAAGTACGAGAGGGTGATGGCAATTGGTGAGCCGTTTACTGCAATCGATAGCAGGGTAAGGTGTGTAAAAAACCGTGTCTTGGATTTTTGATACTCCGCTTTGTTTTTGCACAATTAGCCTTGAAAGTGAGAAGTGGTGGATTCTGAATAAATTAACGGCTTTTGTCCACGTTTGTCACGATATCTTTTGTTTCTGGAACATTATCGGAATTCTGAGACACGGTTTTGTAGAAACAGTCACTAACTACAACCTGTGCAAAGATGAGGCTAATCCGTCAACGTGGCGCCAAGTTACACTCTCCAGAAGTTGCGATACATTGCCAAAAACGGAACGGAGTAAATCGCAGAAATGTGTATGCGACCCTTGGAGTCGCACAAAGTCAGCTAAAATTCTGGCATGGTTCGATCGCATTTTCGGTGGAAATTCCCAGCCCATAATGAAGTACAGGACTTTTTACACATTTGTCTGAATTTGTGGTATGAATGAAATTATACATGACGTGAAAATTGGAAGAAAATGAACACTGAAACGGCCAGTTCGCGGCGTAAGCGTTACGCTTTATTTACACAACTGTCATTCCGAGCTAAATCTGGGGATAATCTTCTTGCTAAATACAAACTAGCGTATTAACTGTGCACTGTAGTGTACCAGTTTAATTTGATTATCAAGCGAAGAAATGGCTGGCTGCGTATATACTGCGTAAAAATTATGTGATTTTGCATGCCAAGTCCGATGACATTGTTTTCCTCTCTTTTAGTTGCGCAATCGTCAAACCGCGTTTTCAGCTTCCTGCCCGGAGAGAGACACGTGACAATGAATTTACAATGTGGTACATACCGACAAAGATGAAGTTCATTCAGACGCCGTGTTGTGTACGTTAGCTTTTACGTTCCGTACTGCATGTTGAAGTACGACCACAGTCCGCCTTGAACAATATGGCATGGAGCTAAAACCGGACAGCTACATGAACGCGGTTTCCGGCCTCAGAAGCACCAGTGCCGGGCTAACTTTGTGTTGTGCCAGGTTAACCCATCGTTAGGCTAAACTAAATATAACACCTGACAATATCTGGTATCTAAAACGATTTCCTAATGGCAAGATAAAAAGTTGGCGAAGAACTCAAATAAATCGATTCTGACACGAAACTTGAACAATTCAAAAAGCGACTTGTTTTGGCTTCGCGAGTACTATGGAGGCGAGTACCTAAAACAGATGTGAATCTGTGACCACGCTGATATTAAATTGAATGCGTCATTCTAAAATCGCGACGGTCGAATTTCGTACAAGTAATGAAATGCGTGAAACTTCAGTCAAACAGTTGAATATCGCGTTGGCTGATATGTGGAAACGAGCATTCGTCGTTCTCCGGTGGCGACTGTACGTTGAACTACTATAATAACGACGATAGACAGACCAGCAGCACGCTGTTTTTCAGCGTGATTGAGTTTATTCACAGCATGTTCACAGGAAAAAGTAGTTGCTGATTCGAACAAAGCACGTTCATGGTTGTTAAATTTTTTCAAGTTCATGGAAATTATTCTATCATTTTCAATTTTGGTTTCTTTAACTTTACCGCATAAGTTTATAATTACCTAATAACAATTCAATCGCAATGATTTTAAAGCTATACTGACATGAATTTGTGCTGTGAAATATCGCATACTTTTCAATCGAGATTGATTTCGACCCTGGACTTCGACTCACTGCATGAGCAGTCCGCCAAATGAAAGTTCAGTTGATCGAAACAAATTATGTCAGCTGTATGATTAGCTCCGGTACAAATTTAAAAAAAACAAATGCTAGGTCCACATTGTGTTTACATTGTAAATCACGGCATCATTCTAATGTAATATAGCAAAACTGTACGTGCGTTATCCGCATCACGTTCCCTCTGTGCCCGCATAGAATTTACAAAACGATTGGCTTACGTTTCCAAACCGGGCAGAGCAGACACCGGCGCGATTTTCTCGTTATAAAATTTCGAACTATTGCCTTATTTCTAATTTCTACTGAGAGGAATGTTGCTCGCCCAACTGTCGAGACAAAAAGACGTCGCAACCATTTTCACAAAAAATATAGAAAACTTGTGGTGACGTACAGGAACGTAATCTTCATTGCATGCTTTACGTGTAAACTGTAACGTAAGCGGGGCCGGTAACAGTTTTAGTTGCCGGAATTCGCTGGGCATTTTCAGACGTAAAAAATCATCTGACATTTTTATCATCAGTCGCAATTAGTTCGGAGCGGGATCAATTTTGAATGTCGGACTTCATTAGGTGCAAACAAACATGTAAACTGTTATCAGAAAAAGACGTAATTTTTGGATTTCGGAGTAGCCTAGTTTGATTTGGGCGGGGTCAGTTTTGAATGTCAGACTATACTTTGCATTGAGTCCACGTCATTTGTTAGCGGACACAAATGTACGTTTTGGTTTGGCGGCGATTAATTTTGACTAGTGCTGGACTTTATTTTGCAAACATGTAAAGACAAGGACCTACTACTTGGATTTTCGGCCGTTATTTGTTTTATACGGGAACAGTTTTATTAAATACGTGTCATAGGAAAACGAGGAAAAATAATTAAAACTACAACGAGCAGCCTCTCTGTTGTGCGCAAGATGTATTACAAGTTTTTATTCGAAGCTCAGTTTAGTCATAGACCCTCTCGAAAAACGGGACAGGCAACTTGTTGAATGAGTAAGCGTTTTGCGTTACATGCAGTCCTCGCTTGCGACCATTTCCAGTTTACACCTTTTCAACGCATCGCAAACTGGAGTTTTAAGCCTGACTGTTACTCTGACAATTTTAACTGTTCTCTCATTCCTGGCCATATGCTTGATATTTCGCTTTTGAGGATCATGCTTTTGCAATCGACGGCTACCTTCAGCATGTTCAGTAGCCGCGACATACTTCCTGCCGGCAGCTGGGAAGAAGACTGACGCATGCGCACTCCTCCGGACGGAATTAACGTAATCTACTTACGCTCTTGAAATAGCGTTGACTAATCTTGAAACCGTTAAGACATAAGAAAAACACGGCACGCGAACTGGCCTACAATGTTAATTTTTGTTAAAATCTAACTCATTTCCGAGTGTGTTAGGGTTTCAAACTTATCATCCACTCAAAGGCCATATTAGACAGATTCAAAATCTACCATAAAACAAAAAATGACCAAAATCACTCAAGGAAGGTGGGTCTATTTTTTTTTTTTTTTTGTACTGTCAACAATAAATAAGACAGAGCATTACTGCCGACCTCAAAGACTCCGCGTATTTTTTCAACCTTACCAATGCAGCAATGACGAGAGTATGAGTCTAAAAATATTACATCACGGTATTTTCGGCTTGAACATGCCATCGACCCGATGAACACGTTAAATTCGGACACCTGAACCCTGGCGCTACCCTGACGCAAACCTGTAAGGTGGTGAAATCTCCGATATATATCGGATATTAACTTGCGATTTGACAAAATCTAGTATCGTCTAGTATCGAAGCTAGAGTCATTTCTCAGAAGTCGGGTTTGACCAGAACTGTAAGGTAGTAAAATCTTAGATATGTATCGGATATTTACTTGCGATTTGACAGAATCTAGTATTGTCTAGTATCGAAGCTAGAGTCAGTCCTTGGAAGTCGGGTTTGACCAGAACTGTAAGTGATGAAATCTCCGATATCTATTTACTTGCTATTTGACAAAATCTAGTATCATCTAGTATCGAAGCTAGAGTCAGTCCTTGGAAGTCGGGTTTGGCAAGAAGTGTGAGGTGGTGAAATCTCTGATACATTCGGATATTTACTTGCGATTTGACAGAATCCAGTATCGTCTAGTATCGAAGCTAGAGTCAGTCCTTTGAAGTCGGGTTTGGCCAGAACTGTAAGGCACAGGGCAAGTCATTCTAGTATCGTTTAGTATCGATATTTGTGGCGAAGGGAAATTCGTCTTGGTGTGACTGATGGACAGACAAGCAGACACGATGTGTTCTGTAATTCTGCTACAACACACATTTTATTCCGTGGTTCAACTTCTAAGGAATTTTTTTGTTATTTTTGGTCAAAATTTGACTTACATTGTATGTAATCTTTGTACTGTTTAAACCTTATCAATTCACCCAGAAAAAAATAATTAATATGATTTTAAATAATTGAATTAATTAGGAAATCATCAAAGCCAAAATAATTTTAGTGTAGAATTATCAGAAAGTTCAACTTTTTTTGACAGTTCATAATGAAATGCTTACCATCTTGCAGGATTAAAACAACTTTCCTGAATCCCAACTTTGACATATTCTGAACTGTCATTTATTGTGCCCTGTATGTTATCTAAAAGAAATTGCTCATAATAGTGTCATGATAGGGTGGTCAAATAAATAGAGATAGAGAAAGTTCTAATTTCCATTTATGGTTGACTTGGTAAGGATAAAATAAGATTACTTTTTGAGGAAAAAATAGAGTGGTCAATTAAAAGAGTGGTGAAAGTGATAGGGTTTTTATGGTAAAGCTAGGCTGTAAGATTCCTCATGTGCTATTTATAGCAATTATGCAATCTGTGTAAAAAGTGCAATGAAAGTGTTACATGATGCTTTTGATGACCTTGAACTTCTCAAGTTTCAAACATGTCTCTTCAGTGTACTTTCTCTGAGTACCTACAGGCTCAACTTATTCAACAGAACTTACTTGCAATGTTAATTTGAAAGTTAAAATGTGCTTGGTTAATTGGATGAAAATACTGATAAAATAACCAGCTTAAGATTCTTTATAACAGACAGATATACTGTTTTTTATGACGAAAATCTTGATTAAGCAAGTCTGTTTACTTTAATTAGAATGTAATTAAGTTTCGTTTATTAGCTACTATAGACTAATATAGTCTTATAGAAGCTATTGGGATGGGTATCTGTCCGGCGTGCACTGTCAGTATGTATGTATGTATGTATGTATTATGTATGTCCGTTTGTGAGGCGTCCATCCACTCAAATATCTAGAGAACTGCAGTACTGATTTGATATTTGTTGTGTGGATAAAATATATGATTTTGAGAAACTCTTTTTATTAATTTTTTGATATTGTTGAAAATATGCAAATTGGTGCCAAAAAGGCGTTTTTGGTAAAAAATCATCTTCTTCAGCTAGATTATTTGGTATACAGGTCCCTAGGGATAACCCAACTTAGATTTGTTAAAATTGTGATGAAATATGCAAATCTGTATTTTTACGGAATTTTTTTTCCCTCCTGAAATGAGCTATCAAAGATATCCACCTTCTTCATCAATACAGGTGTCACAAAAAGTTATTCCCTACATAACACAGCAGAGCTCTGTCAACTGTTGAGTCGCTTGTTTTTTCAAAACCGCTGGTCAGACAGCTTTAATATTTGGTTTACAGGTCCCTAGGATGACCTTAGTGAGATAATTTCATACAGTCAGGAAATACTTAATTTTGTATCCATGTCTATAGTAACTTCAGGGACTTTGGCCCTATGTTTTCCAAATTCAAGTTACATGGCTAGACAGCACATATAATTAACCTATTATGGTTGCTTTTATCAACTGTGGTCACATGAGTCATTAATATGGAAATATGCAAATGATCCATTTTGGATTACTTAAAGAAGAGTTCACAGATTTCATTACTCCTTTGTCATATTCAAATCCCAAATACTGTTGATTGGTTCAAAATGCGATATTCTTGGAGCGCCAACCAATCGAAAACAGGCTTTTTTCATTGCCGTGTACCCCATCAAGCGAAAGCACGGGCCCCTTACGCCGTAGAGGGCGCATTTTGACACACGCTAAGCATTTGCAAAATTCACAAAATATTCAAAATCGGATGTATTATTTTCGGCGCTCGTGTGACAGAATCATTTATTTTTTTGACGACACATTATACAAGGGGGATTTTTAAATCAATTACAATAAAAAATACTGCTTTAAAGGTAATCATTTTACGAATAAAGACAGTTTTTATTGCCAAGTAAAATACTTGTAGTATTTAAAGAACATAATGTGAAAATTGTGGAAAAATTGGAATGGGAGAAAAAAGAAGGTCAGGAAGTTGGGTGATTTGCATAAATTAACTTTTGTATCATGCATATTATGATTGCTTGACAACCAATATTTAAATCTTGAGTCAACAAATTAATTAAATTAAATAAATATTCGCAAAAAAGTGATTTTTGAGCAAAGTACGCTGTGTTTGGTGCAGCTCCCCCTCAATTACCCATCTCCGCCAACGGGGGTTAAAAGCCTGTTGCCAAGATGATTTCATTATTGCTATGGAAGGGATTTTCATGAGCTTAGACAAGGGATGGATTAGTATAAAAAAAAAATTGTTGCCAAATTTTATATCACTATCAAGCTTTGTGTGTGATATTCCTGCTGGAAATTTTAATGAGTGCATTTATATTTCAGTCTCAATTACACTCTCTTGCATCTATCATCGAACGCTCAACTTCATGTGAATATTGATACATCTCATGAATTCATCAGTGTGTTTCCTTTGAAACTTCATGAGTTGATAGGGAAGTTTCCTAAGAAGTTCCAGACGCCGCCGCGCTGGCGATAAGTTTATGTAAACATGTAGATACTGTGTAGCTGACTGTGGGCAATATGATGCAGTGAGATTAAAACATAAGTTTCAGCCAAGTAAAATTTATGCGTGAATTTCAATACCACAACTGAAATGCGAATATGGTACATGATAACAACAGTAGCGGTTACAAAAATAGTTTGGCTGCATAGTTGACAATTGCAACATTGTACAAGTGCCTGTCTGCATGCACAGTACACACTTCCACCGACAAAATACATTGTGGTTTTCCGATACCATTTCTGACGCGAAGGCGCATCTTAGAACTTCACTTGAAAGGTGTTTCTTATGGTGAAATTGCATCGACGACTGGAATCTCTAAATCAGCAGCGCACAGTGTCTGCTGTGAGTACGGGAGAACAGGCCCTGACAGCCGGTGATAGACCAGTGCGATTACGCATCAGAGTTGTGGACAACATATCGAGTTCTACAAAAGGCGGTAGCCAAGTATTTACTTACACGAAATCAGAAGAAAACTTTTTGATGATAACGTATGTACAGCCGAAAACGTGCCATCGTATCGCTGGCGACAATCCACCGAGCGATAACCAAATACCTGAGCATGAGTCGAAAGAAAATATCGTCTTGCCGCCGAATCAATGACTCCAGCTATCGAACAATACACACTGGAATTCATAGAAACTGTTTCTGACTACAATATAAATCAAATTCATCGGTTTGATGTGTCTTCGGTGATCCGAACTGCAGGCAATCGTCGTTTTAGACAAGCAGAAATCAGAACACCGGCAGCTGAAATAGCGATCTTTCACTAAACGAACGTGAAAAACGGACGAGAACGTCGTGTTTCCAAGCATGCCATTGGTCCGCTTTCGTCACATTTGCATGTCTCGTTGTAAATTCTGCAACCCGGTTGGACGGTGGCCTAATTAATTAGTAGCCGAGGAGGACTTGTCCGTTCCTTTCGTCGTCTCTCGTCTCATTATAATATTCAGACGCTGCTCTGTGTTGCCGCCACGGTAGCGCTTGATTCATGCCTTCCAATCAGAGAATAGCTTCGCGTATGACAGGTGGATGGCAGGACTGTGAGTGAGTGTCGATATTAATGCACACCTGTCCATCGTGTTCCTGTAATTCTAGGGATTTGTCATTATGAAAGCATGTGGGTGTTACAAGTATTGTAGGCTGCGCAACCTGTTTAACTCGAGTCGTCCCTTAATACATTCACGGCACCTTTAATCTCGGAAAATTACGTTGCATATCTATCACTTGTTTTAAATGAAATTTAAAAAAAATAAGAATTGTTTCTTCATTGCTATAATGGAGGGTTTTTGATATCTATTTGGTGTTCAATGGTCAATCGATCGGACGAAAATTTGATTTAAACGTTCGTCTAAGCGTTGCAGCATCTGGTCAACCAAATCCAGGGTATGTGGCAATCTGTCCATGATGTTCAAATATCGTTCGTAACACTCCCTGATTAGAGTATGGAGAGGACGACGATTCCCCTCATAACTCACGTTGTTTGGAATGGGAATGTGTCCACCAATCACGCCATCACCGTCGCCATGGTTTAACTCTTGACCAGCAATATGTTGTTGTTGTTGTTGTTGTTGTTGTTGTTGTTGTTGTTGCTGTTGTTGTTGTTGCTGTTGTTCTTGTTCTTGTTGGTGCTGCTGCTGTTGCTGTAGTTGCTGTTCAGGGGGAGGAGGAGGTCGTGGGGTTGGAGGAGGTGAGTGTGGTGTCATTCGCTGTCTTCTAGTCCTCCTTTCCTCCGGTGTACCCCTTTCAGCGTACCGCATTTCCCGCTCTCTCACAGTCCGCTCGCTTTGGAAACAAAATGAAAGAAAGAAATTAGAAATGAAAACATGGTTATCAAGTGATAATAAAAATAACAATGAAAATCTACAGAGAAGTGAACTCACTTTTCCACTCGAGTGCCTATAATATCTCGCACTCTCCTCCGTAGACAGGCCTCAGTGCTTCCCCTGTACAACTCCGCAGCGCTATTGTTGAGCCTCCCCGTCTTTCTTCTAAGGAATGTTACAATTCTGCTGTAGTTGTTGTCATACATTCTATATGCCTCGAAAATCAAATTTCGTTCATCTTCGAGAACTCGGACACCAGCAGCTCGCGTGCGTTGTTGCTGATAAATGAAGTAATGATTTTATTAATTTTGCTGATTACAGATTAACATACAGGTGCGACTTTAATGAAAATGGAACTCTGAATAACCAAACATTTGAAAGATGTAAATTGATGAAACAACGTTTGATAAAGCCACAGACAAATAATTGTAAAGTTAAAATGCCTGACGTCCCGACCTTGCTGCAGCAATTTTTACGTTGTTGAAAGATCGCTACTACAACGGCGTGCATCGAACGCTACGTACACGATCAACCCACAGGCGTGATGTTTCTTGGTACTTTCTATGAGGTAGTTTATTCTACGTTTCGACGTTCTCTTCCGTAGCCTAATCACCAAGGTAAGAAACAGAATTATCCGGCCTGCCAAGAAAACTGCCCGTTCTAGTCCAAAAATAAACACAAATCCTTCATTGAGTTACCAAGTTAGATGCGGAGGATCTCAGCTGTCCAAAAAACACACTCATGTCACGATAAAATGAAAATTTCGAAGAAATCTGCCGCGTTTTGACAACATCGGCGTATCTGAAGGCCACCGTTGTAATAACGCAACTCATTATCATAATGGACGGTGTTCTGCACATAGAAAGTGGTGAATCTCAGTCTGATGCCGTTGATGGCGTTGCTCACGGACCAATTATGATAATGAGTTGCGTTATTAGAACGGTGGACGCCAGAAATGCCTAGTTTGTCAAAACACGGTAGATTTCTCCTAAAGTTATCATTTTATCGTGACATGAGAGTGGTTTTTGGACAGTAGAGAGCCTTCCACGTCGAACGAGGTAACTGACTGTAGGATTCGTGTTTATTTTCGACTAGAACGGGCAGTTTTCTTGGCAGGCCGGATAATTCTGTTTCTTACCTTAGTGATTAGGCTACGGAAGAGAACGTCGAAACGTAGAATAAACTACACTCATAGAAACTACCCAGAAAACATCACGCCTGTGGATCAACCTTGCCAGTGCTACGCGCCAGTGAGGAGACAATCCCCGTTTAACCATCAGGTCAAGACCACAGCCAGACACAGGATGTCGGAGATAAACGTCGAACTTTATTACAACTGGTACAAGACTAACACAACTACAACATTGCGATGCGGAGAGAGAGAGAGAGGGAGACGCATGCGCATAACAACTAAGTAAAGAGTAAAGAGCCGACGCGAGAGGGCGACATAACAAAGCAACAACACATAGTGGCGTGACCACTTTTTTCTCTACACAACAAGCCTGAAAGAAAAATAAAGAAAGAAACTACAAACTACGGTCAACTGCGCAAGACACAAGGGGGAACGCGTAGAACAGAACAACTCAAAACAACTCAAAGTCAAGAGTCAAGTCACTTAAGTGTCAAGGGAGCTTGTATTTGCGTGAAGATCATCTACAGTCATTGGCATCATGGGAGGTGTCACGAAAGGGACCGCAACCTGGAAGTGGTCATAGAACATTGTCGTTACAGGCTGGCTCTGATGAGGAAGGAGGTGGATCTGTCCTCTCCATTATGAGAAATGCCACAGTCCTTACGAAGCAGGTTGTCCTCGACAAATGCTGTCAAGCGTTGAAAGAGGGGTCCCCTGCCGCTCGTCGGGTTGAAGATGAATGTCACAAAAGTCCAGAAGATGTGCTCCGGTGGACTGAAATCCATAGTGAAGACGTACAGTTTGCCAGATATGGTCCACTGATGTTGACTTTCTGACTATTTTGTTACGAGAGATGATGGGGCAATAGTTAGCGATCTGACCCAACATAAGTTCAATGGCATTGACCTTTTGTAGTGTTGTACGACGTGAAGCAGCAGAGGTGTCTTCGTCATCGTCGTCGCTAAATCCTCTAAGAGGAGAAGACTTGGTTTTTGCTTTCCAAGTGGTGCTCTCTCCCAAGAACAGTGCAAAGTGTAGCTGAGATTTTGGCGCCAGCTTTCTGACTTACTCAGGCGCCACTGCCTTGGAGCGCCATGCTGAGTGTAGCCTGAGAGTGTCCGAACGTCCGTGATACCCAGTAATATTACTGACTGGCTGTCCACCTATGCGTGAAGTCTAGACGGCAGCTGGTACGGGAAAGGTCGGTTCGAAAAGCTTCATTATTTCGTAAATGGCGTGTAGGTCCGTAAATCGCTGCCACCACGCCAGTGAGGAGACAATCCCCGTTTAACCATCAGGTCAAGACCACAACCAGACACAGGATGTCGGAGATAAACGTCGAACTTTATTACGACTGGTACAAGACTAACACAACTACAACATGGCGATGCGGAGAGAGAGAGAAGGAGACGCATGCACATAACAACTATGTAAAAAGTAAAGAGCCGACGCGAGAGGGCGACATAACAAAGCAGCAACACATAGTGGCGACGGGTGACGATCATTCCGATGTGATCATTGGCACACCAAACGGGTTGGAGTTACTGAACTCTTTCTATGAGGCTGTTCAATTAACGGATAATTTTGGAAATCTTTGTTTGGCCGTCGGTGACTGTGTGATTATGGATACTTGCGGTTTCCACCACGTGCGATATGTTGAACATTGAATTTCATAAATCGTCACTCAACATGGCGATGCGGAGAGACAGAGATTCTGTTAAGCACGTACATTTGTGCAGGCGTGAGAAAATGAACCAGCGCGATGATGATACAAACAACTCAATTAGATTCTGTTTTGTACAAATCACTCAAGAGGAGTTTCTGTTCTACAAATAACTCAGAGTGTCTCTTGCAGAAATTACTCGATTAGAGTTTTTCTTGTAAAAATTGATGAATTTAAGTTATTCTTGCATAAATCACACAATTGGAGTTTTTCTTGCACAAATAAAATAACTCAATTATAGTTTGTCTTGTACAAATCGCTCAATCGGAGTTTTTCTTGTACAAAGTGCTGAATTTAAGTTATTCTTGCATAAATCACACAATTGAAGTTAGTCTTGGACAAATCGCTCAATTGGAGTTTTTCTTGCACAAATAACTCAATTAGAGTTTGTCTTGCATAAATCGCTCAATTGGAGTTTGTCTTGTAGAAATCGCTCAATTGGAGTTTTTTTGCAAAAATCACTCAATTGGAGTTAGTCTTGTAGAAATCACTCAATTAGAGTTTGTCTTGTAAAAATTGCTTAATTTGAGTTCGTCTTGCATAAATCATTCAATTGGAGTTAGTTTTCCCTGCACAAATCATTCAATTGGAGTTATTCTTGAAGAAATCACTCAATTAGCGTTGTCTTTGTACAAATCGCTAAATTGGAGTTTTTCTTGCACAAATAACTCAATTAGAGTTTGTCTTGTACAAATCGCTCAATCGGAGTTTTTCTTGCACAAATCACTCAAATTGTACAAATCGCTCGATAAGCTTTTGTTTTGATACATACTACTAAATTAGATTCTGTTATGTACAAATCACTCAAATAGGAGTTTCTGTTGTACAAATAACTCAATCTGAGTGTCTCTTGCAAAAATCACTCAATTGGAGTTTTTTTCGTAAAAATTGATGAATTCTAGTTAGTCTTGCAGAAATGACTCAATTTAAGTAAGTCTTGTACAAATCACTCAATAAGGGTTTTTCTTTCAAAAATTGCTGTATTTGAGTAAGTCTTTGCATAAATCATCACTCAATTGGAGTTTGTTTTGCACAAATGAGTCAAAGTGAAGTTTGTCTTGTACAAATGACTGTTACAGTTTGTCTTGTAAAAGTTGCTGAATTTGAGTTAGTGTTGCATGAATCGCTCAATTCGAGTTTGTCTTGTACAAATCGCTCAATTACAGATTGTCTTCTACAAATCGCTCAATAGGAGTTTTTCCTGCACAAATCATTCAATTGGAGTTAGTCTTGAAAAATCACTCAATTATAGTTTGTCTTGTGAAAATTGCTGAAATTGAGATAGTATTGCATAAATCACTCAATTTGAGTTTGTTTTGTACAAATCGCTCAATTGAAGTTTTTCCTGCTCAAATCATGGAATTGGAGTTAGTCTTGAAAAATCACTCAATTATAGTCTTTTGAAAATTGCTGAAATTGAGATAGTATTGCATAAATCAATTGGAGTTTGTTTTGTACAAATCGCTCAATTGGAGTTTTTCTTGCACAATTAACTAAATTAGAGTTTGTCTTGTATAAATCGCTCAATCGGAGCACAAATCATTCAATTGGAGTTAGTCTTGAAAAATCACTCAATTATAGTTTGTCTTGTTAAATTTGCTGAAATTGAGATAGTATTGCATAAATCACTCCATTTTGTTTTGTACAAATCACTCGATTGCAGTTTGTCTTGTACAAATCGATCGTTTGGAGTTTGTCTTGTCAAATCAATCGCTCAATTGGACTTTTTCTGCAGAAATGAGTCAAAGTGAGTTAGTCTCGTACAAATCACTGTTACAGTTTGTCTTGTATAAGTTGCTGAATTTGACTTAGTGTTGCATAAATCACTCGATTTGAGGTTGTCTTGTACAAATCGCTCAATTGGAGTTTGTCTTGTACAAATCGCTCAATATGAGTTTTTCCTGCACAAATCATTCAATTGGAATTAGTCTTGAAGAAATCACTCAATTAGAGTTTGTCTTGTAAAAATTGCTGAAATTGAGTTAGTGTTGCATAAATCATTCAATTGGAGTTTGTCTTTTAAACATTGCTGATTTGAGTTAGTCTTGCGTAAATCACTCCAATTTGAGTTTGTTTGTACAAATCGCTCAATTGGAGTTCTTTTGCACAAATCACTCAATTGAAGTTTGTCTTGCACAAATCGCTCAATTGGAGTTTGTCTTGTCAAATCGCTCAATTGGAGTTTTTCCTGCAGAAATGAGTCAAAGTGAGTCAGTCAAACAAATCACTCAGTTAGGGCAACATCAAAAGTTCAATATAATAAATCTAACTTAATTGCTTAAGTTTGGCCCCAGACCCCCCCACCCCCCCTTCTAACTTAACTGACCTAAAATTGAAAAACATTGCGGACTCATACTCTGTACTATTTCTTTCAAACGACATACCAATGTACCATTGAATTAAATAAAAATCGAAAAACCATAAATACTTTTATTGCAACCCAGAACACAATAATAACAACAACAACAATAAATTTGCACATAAGTCATAGACTCTCCACAGACGCTATGCCTTGATTCAAGGATCAGGCAGAAATCTCTACTGGTCTTTGCAAGAATGTCAAGACGCTGAGATTCCGGTCTCCGCGTGTTCCAGCTGATACACAGGAAGAATCAAATGGCAGGATCTCTTCCAGACTAATAAAGTCACTAAGTGCTTGGACACAGCTTCACTTCGGAATCAGCGAACCAACATCAGCCCCTGCACAATGCAAACAAATTAATATTATACAATAAATATTCAGAAATATGGTGCTTTCTAAAATGTATGAATAGCCATGGAAATATGAATTAGGTTCCTAAACTTACTGTACAGTGTACTGGTAAGGAATATAATTCACAATTTCATAGCTATTAATTCATATTTTTCCCAGACATGTATCAAAATTTTGAAGGTTACATAGTAAAATTAGATATACTATGACACTGATATATCATCTAATTACGTTTAGTGTTCGCCAGCACAGTTTGAATACTTGAAGGGTACAATGTATGTCCCCGCATGGACATGTGGGAAATAGAATACAGGCATTTCCCTCACCAATGTACATGTGAATTTTTTACAAGTCATTGAGCAAGTATCTAAAACTACTATTTATGTTGAAACTAAATTTCCATTGAACTTTTCATGCAAGTTACTTTTACTGGCAATTTTAAAATATACTACAATGTACTACCCTATGTTACAAATTTCAGAATCCTGAGGAAATCCAGAACACAGATTAACATTCAAATATGTCGTGTAATACTATGCCAGAGAACTGACAAAGTATAACTTACCTTGTGCCTGCTAGAAGCTTGAAATTTGACATGCTCTCTCTCACTTCTGGTTTCACTGGATCATTACAGTACTTCTTTTCTTGTATTTCTTCGCTCATAATTTAGAGTGGTGGGTGGATTGTCTCTCAAAGTGTTGTTTCCTGTTTGTGTTTTCTTAAACCATAGTAGGTTTGACAGCTGAAAGAAAATATATATATATTTGAATTAGTATCAATCATGTAAATATCTGCAATAAACAGTTCTTTTTTAAAAAAACAAAGATGACAAGTTTTTCATACCTAAACTGACACTGCACTCCATCCACCAGTCTAAATTTGCACACCCAGTCATGATCACTTCTGGTTTCATTTGCATTTCTCTTCTCTCTCTTCTCTGGTTTGAAGCTCATTCTGCCTCTCATTGTAATGAACCAGGAGTTCATGTCTTTCCCATCAGTTTTGGATGATATTACATACATACAGCTCCGTGGACACAGCTTCACTTCAGACAGAGATGGACAACCAACATCAGGACCTGAACAATTCAAACAAATAACAATTATATAATAAATGTTTCAGAAATATGATGCTTCCTGAAATATATCAATAGCCATGAAAATATGAATTGTATGATTTTTAATTGCACTATTAAGAAATACAATTCATATTTTCATGGCTATTCATGCATTTCATAAAGCATCATATTTCTCAGACATGTACAAAAATTTTGAGGGTTGCATAACAAAATTAGATATACTGTGACACTGGTATAACATCTGAGTAGGTTTAGTGTTTTTCAGCACATTTTGAAAATTAGTAGGGTATATGTACAATGTATATCCCATGGTAAATACATGTTGAATACATGCATTTTCCCTTACCAATGAACAAGTAAAATTTTAACAAGAGCAAGTATGAAGTTGAAGCTAATTTAAACTTTCATGAAACCTTTTGTGTTGTTTACTTTTACAGGCAATTTTTATAATATACTTTTGTTACAAATTTCAGTAGCGTTAGAAATCAAGCACACAAATGAACATTAATTCAAATCTGAAATGTAAACCTACACTACGCCATACAACTGAAAAAGTACAACTTACCTTGTGCCTGCTCTTTTAGGTGCTTGATATGATTGGTCACTTCAAAAAATGTCATGTAATGACCATTATGGACGGCAATGAGAGTTGGGGTTGGTAGCTTATTCCCCATACTCTTAATGCAACTCATTAGAGTTGTAGCCTTGATAGGGTTTATTGAACAGTGAGTGCACATTGGAGAAGTACATTTGGTGAATTCCAACATATATGTTCTCCTCACACAATGTCTTTGGAGAAATATATACTCTTTTCGAAGCCTTTCCAGAGCTGGTGTTGCTCTGATTTCACGGATTCCCTTTTTAAATACCTTTTCCACATTTTCATGATCACTGTATGGTGTGTTTGTTTTCCTTCAAGGCACAGGAACTGGTATTATAGGAAAACCATCGTGATCTTTTCTCCAAAACTTATTCAACATTGAAATGGCATTATCAAACACATCTGCATTTTTTTCCAGTTTTTTCTGCCACAGATAAATGACTCTGCTGACATGAAGGTTTACTTTCTCCAGGTAAAGTATTAGGGAGAGTTACAGACACCAACATTTTAGAAAGGGGGGACCATTCTGCATAACTGGTCGTCTATGACAGTTCTCAACTGTTGGAAACATAAAACCATCTGTTTCAAAAGTGCAGCCCTTTCTACAGCTCTCTGAAGCATACCTTTAGAAATAGTATTTAATCTAAGCTTAGAAACGTTTGCAAATTGTTTTTTAGATCAGATACTGCTGTGTAGATGGCGGTTTCATTTGTTGATACTGTTGTTGAACCCTTTCTTTTAGGGTAAAGTTGTATGTAGTCCGCCATGGTCTCCATGTATAGAAAATACGTCGCTGCTATTGTCCCACAATGGGGACATGAACGATTGGGCACCGACAACATCGGGGGTTAAAATTTCCGATGGACCGAGTTCTAAATCTGATAGGAAACTCTGAATCAATCGCAGTCGGCTCTCACTAGTAAATGCATCCTGTCGTGATTGATCAAAACGAACGCCACTGGTATTCGGGGCTTTTAGGGTGTACCTTCCGCATTTGAAATGGGAGACCTTCCTGACTACGCTCATCTGACTCACGATTACCAGTAGCCCTGCGTACGATGCTGTGTGTTCCGCTACAGCTAATCGCCCCGCTCAGCATCGTACGCAGGGCTAGATTACCAGCAACACGTTCATCGGAAAAATATTTCAAAATACCGGTAGACTGTTTCGGCTCGACCTTCTGGGACAAAAAAACTCAACCAAAGATCGTCGGTCATTTTTGAATTTGGCATGCCACAATTTCGTTGCGCTCTCCTGTACATCAGCACGGGATTTTCCCTGTTGTTTTTTGATATTTAACTCCCAAATCTTGTTCGTTAGTTTCTGAAAGTCGTTCGTAGGGCATTTATACATTGTGTGAGGAGAACATACGCGAGAAAATTCGAACTCACCAAATGTGCCTCACCAAACCCGCAGCCGCTCAGCGTTTCTCAAGGCTAAGTTATGTGTGCGCACGTGCACGTACACACCGGAAACCACCGCGTCCAAGACCCCCATTTTGTAGCGCACATCTCAAATCTCGTATGCTGAACTTCGACCGGGTGGCTGGATCGATTTTAGTGTACAAAAAGCAGCCTTGAAATCGTAAAATTTGCCAAAAAAACGTTAAATCGTTTTTGACAGCACAGAAATTAATTTGGTCAAAAACCCCCCACCCCCAAACTTAAGCAATTAAGTTTTTTTTCAAACATCGATCTTTTGACGGCGTCCCTTATGACACCACATCATCTACCTTATTAATTATGCGCATATCAAATTATGAGCCAGCTAATAGAGCTAGAGGTCTGATTTTTGGTATATAGGCATAACTTACCAATACAATTTTTTTGACAAAATGTCATGTGACCTTGATGACCTTGAATATACGTATATGTTCATAACTTAGTAACCACAAGTGCTACAACCTTCATATTTGGTTAGATGGGAGACATTATGACACCAAATCCTGTAACCATTGATTATGTGCATATCTAATTCTGAGCCAGAAAATAGAGCTAGAGGTCTTATTTTTGGTGTATAGGCATAACTTAGCATAACAATTTTTTTGACAAAATACCATGTCATCTCGATGACCTTTGACCTTGAAAATACCTATATGTCCATAACTATGTCACCACAAGTGCTACACCCTTCATATTTGGTATGATGGGAGACCTTATGACTATGCACTGTGTACCTCATTAATTATGCGCATATCTTATTCTGACCCAGCTAATCGAGCTAGAGGTCAGATTTTTTGGTATATAGGGACAACTTAGCAATACACTTTTTTTGACAAAATGTCATGTGACCTCCATGGCCTTTGATCTTGAATATACGTATATGTCCATAACTAAGAAACCACAAGTGCTACACCCTTCATATTTGGTATGATGGGAGACCTTATGACACCACATCCTGTACGTCATTGATTATGCGCATATCTAATTCTGAGCCAGCCAATAGAGCTAGAGGTCTGATTTTTGGTATATAGTGCGGGGTCAATTGTCATTCCGTGTGTTTTGAGTGGAGACTTTTGCCAACCTAGCGCATTGATTTACTTAATGGCCAATATTTTCAAAAAACATTTTGGCATATTTTCTGTCAACTGTGAAGGTCATTTCAAGGTTATTTTCTTAAAATTACCAAAAATCATTTATTCTTAGCTATAGAAAGATTTTAATGTCCAGTTTGCAACAAAATTATTTTTGGAAACATGCATTTTGTTATGGATTATTCCTTACAATCATTGACACTTAAGTTTGTTGAAAAGAAAACGGCTATTGCATTAAGAATATATAGAACTACTTTACCAAAGGTCAATTAAAGGTCAGTATGAAATTTATAATTTTACCATATTTTAAACATCACATTGATTTTCCATATCTTAAACATCACATTGATTATCTTGTATACAATTTCAGATTCATAAAACTTATATAACAGTGTCAGGAAATCAGATGTCTAAGGGACCGGTCAGATTCTTTGGCCTTCGGGGGTAGTGGATTCAGGGGGTCACCCTGTTTTTGAAATGCCAAATAGGGAGTTGACAAGGGGTCATACTTGCCTAAAATGCATCTTTCAAGCAATAAATTTCATCATTGAGTTGCATTTTCGGAGTGCGTTTTAGGCGCGTAACTTTGATAACAATAAGACATGTTTTTGAGAGCCCCCCACAAGCGCGATACTTAAATATATCAGACAATATATATCAGAGATATATGTTTAAAGATTTTCAGCGTGCCCTTTAGGTGCGTTACTTTAAAATATCAAACATTTTTTTCAGCACGCCCTTCATCCGCATGACTTTCATATATCATATATCAGAGATATCTGGATGTTTAATATTTTTCGGCGCGCCCTTAGGGCGCAGTATTTTAATATATCAGAGATATATGTCAGAAATATCTTGGTGTCTCTAATTGAAAGTCAGTTTTGCAATGTGTACTAATCATTATGAAATCTGCAGTTCATATGAATAACATGACAATTTCCTGATACTTTTCTGTTTCCTCTATTCAGTTATAGAAAGCAACATGCACTGAAAATTCACAAATTTTACATTTGTCTTATAACAATTCTGGAGATCTGGTTATGCATAAAAGTTTGGAATATATTCACAGCTCATTCAAAATACTGTATTCAAACTATAGAATTGACTTTTAAGGTCCTATCTTACAACTAACATGACAACTACCTTTTATTTTACCTTTGTCGTGCACACGGAGTCACCCTGTTTTCAAAAGTTGGAATAGGGAGGTCAGCCACTTTTTGACACCGGCAAAAATAATCCACCGCCCCCAGGCCGAATACACTGACCGGTCCCTAACATTTCCTGTCAAAGGTCAATGACTTTTAATGCCATAACTCTAATCTGAAGAAAGGTTAGCTATAAAAGTAATACGATCACACAATTCCATGTTCCCTATGTATTGCCAAATATTAGTCATGTACTTCTCCCAGGTTTAACACCGCTCCTTCAGGGAAAGAATTTTCCAACAAGGAAAAAATTCGATGTCTGCAGCAAGCATGGTAGTATTGTCATTACCTACATTTGCAGATGCACTCTCACATAATGGGTGTAAGTCTGCATTTGTGTTTAAATTTCGCAAAACATTTTCAACGTTTTTGGTCCAACATCTTTAGTGATATTTAATATCAATGGCTCTAGCATCATTTGGATCTATTGCACCTCTGAGTCTGACTTTTAACAAGTTTGAATTCCCTTGGTTTACTGCTCTATGTAGTTTTTCCCCAGCATTGAATGGAGAGGTCCCCCCAAAAAACTATATTGTTGACAGAAATAACACATGCTTTTGTCGTATGTACTAGCTGATGGTCTAGTGAAAGGAACTTTAGGTTCAGATGAACCAGCACTTTCCATGGTAGATGAGGTTTAAAGTTGCTTTACCTAATAATACAGAGCTATAACCTTGCTTTAGTGCTTTTTCCATGGTGTAATTTTACTCTCTTGAGTCGACCTCTGTGGCAAGTATTTGCATAGTATTTCCTATGCCAGCTAGCACCATAATCTCGAAGGGAAAGGAGAATCATCATCACTGAGTCTTGAACTTATTTTTTGAAAGACACTATCACCAAATTCACCTCTCTGATGAACAAACTCCAGCACTGTGTCATATGCAGTGGGGTTTGACACAAGCTCACCACTTGCTTCCTGACGTATCAGGCATAAAGAGAACGTTCTGGAACAGACTAAGTCTGCAGTCTGTTTAAGAACGCCCTCTCCATACTGAAAATTTTGACGAAGTTACTTGCATGCAATGTCAGTTATGTGAAATATTTATATGTGAAACGCAACCACTAAATGTTGACTTTTCCGTGACAATAAAATATTTAGCATAGAGCCTTTGGATAACGGTTGCTGAGAAACTACTAACACCGTATGTGACTTATCTCATCTCTTTAACCCTAAATAACCTACGGACTCCCTGTGTCTAAATAAAGGATCAACTCATTGTTAATGAATCATTTTTCGTACTCGGCATTGATGTTTTGATAATGGGTGTCTTGGTTAGTACAACATTGTGTGTACTGCAGTTGAATTTCAAAAGACACAGGTAATAGCCTATATTTCTCAGTGTGGCTGCGCAGAGGCTCAGTTTTGATGAATGGCTTCTACATGTAGCCTATGTTTAGCAACGAGTCTCTAATCCCTGCTATTGTTACTAAGGAAACATCCAAATCGTTTTACATGACTTGGAGAGAAATGCGAGGAAAAGGGATGACTTACTCTTACTAAAAGTAAAGAATACACTGCTAGCTGCACAGTAATCCAGTCTACACTCGTTCGATTCTTCACAGAGGTCTGGATTTTACAACCTTGCAGAGCTGGTAATACTGCAGACGGCGTACGGTAATTACGTTGAAATGCACGGAAATTGATAAAATAATGTCTATGATGTAGTTTGTCAAGCACAGTGCATATCAGAAACTGATCTGTGTCATTATTTTTAACACAGTGCATAAGAAACGATATAAAACTGCAACAAAAGCAAATCCTTGTAACTGTATATAAATCCATATAAAACGGCAAAATAACAGATCCAATAATGCCTCAAACAAGGATTTTTAAATCTCTTATGAGCTGTTGAGTTCCCTTACACCAATGAAGGTATTATAAAGTAGTTTGGTCAATGATTATAGCCAATTTGTATGAACTACAATGCTTAATCAATAGAATTTGTTGAGCAATGAATGACCTTGAATTTGACCTTGACAAAGTAGAAAGAAAAAATGCCAACAATATTTTTTGGACTGTAACGGTATTAAGGAACAAAATGATATATGTTGACAAGAGTCTTCACGAAATGCACACGGAAGCCAAAAGCACGACAAATGACCCTGGACTAATATAAGCATAACTTAGCGATATAATTTTTTTGACAAACTGTCATGTGACCTCGATGACCTTGAAAATACGTATATGTCCATAACTAAGTAACCACAAGTGCTACACCCTTCATATTTGGTATGATGGGAGACCCTATGACACAACATCCTGTACCTCATTAATTATGTGCATATCTAATTCTGAGCCAGCCAATAGAGCTAGAGGTCTGATTTTTGGTATATAGGGATAACCTAGCAATACATTTTTTTTACAAAATGTCACGTGACTTAGATGACCTTTGACCTCAAAAATAAGTTTTTACCAATATATCAGTAACCAAAAGAGATGTATTGTTTATTATTGGTAGGATAGAGACAATATGATGCCATATTCTGAGCCTTATCAATTATGCACCTAATTATTTGCTTTACAATACAGTTTTATATATCATTCTTCATAATGTTATATATTGTAACCATTTGCTCATTTTCTTGAAACCCTTCATCGCTGCTTTGCAGCTATATTTATTATTCTTTTTCTTCTTCCCTCCTCTTCATGCAACTGCCATGCAAACACTGTTGTACCTAGACACTTCAAACTTTGCACATAGGTAAAACTCCTCTCAAGTAATTTTTTGATTCTTTACCATGACAATTGGTCAGGTGACCTTGCAGCCATATTGAAAATAACCTTTCAAATAAACTTTCATTTGCATAAAAATTAATTGAAATTCTTTCAACAACTTTTGTAGACCATAGGCCTAGGCTCCTTCATGCCAAATATCAAGGTCAAAGGCACTGCCAATTTTGAAAAAAAAAAGATTTTTAAAGTATATGGGAGCATTTGTTTTTAATGGGGAGGGGGGCCGGTGGAATCTGAGCGACAAATGAAACGTGAAAAGCGATCCCCCCCTCCAAATCAAATTTTTAAAATTTGAGCCCCCCTTAATTCATCAATTGTAAAATGTGACCCCCCTTCCATGAAAAAAAAATTCATCAGATTTGATTCGTTAACCCTTCGCACCCTGTGGCCCCGGGCTGAAAAAGTTTCCTCACATACTAGAGAATCAACATTTTTGGTGAAATGCCAAAATCAAATTTTTTTCACACACATGAACTTGTAATCACTCTAGTCTAATCAAGTACACTAATATCAATAATCAAGAGTAAATAAATACACAGATTTAATTAGTTTTATATTGGAAAAAAATATTCATAGTTTCCTCATAGACAAGATAGTGTATCAACATTTCGGTGACATTCCAAAATCAAATTTCTTGCACAAACATCCACTTGTAACCACCCTAGTCTAATCAAGTACATTAATATCAATAATCAAGCGTACATAAACACACAGATTTAACTAGTTTTGTGATGGAAAAAATTATTCATAGTTTCCTCTAACAAGATAGTGAATTAACAATTCGGTGAAATTCCAAATCAAATTTCTTGCTCACACATGCACTGGTAACTACCCTAGTCTGATCAAGTACATTAATATCAATAATCAAGAGTCTATAAATACACAGATTTAGCTAGTTTTGTATGTAAAAGAAATTATTCATAGCTTCTCATAGATTATGTATGGAAGACTTGTGTATTTTCTACTTTGCCTGGGAGTTCTTGTGTGTTATCACTGTATACCTAGGGAGTCCAAGATGGGAACTTTCCAGAGAGTGTTTTACGTTGCATGCTGCACTGGCACTGGAAGGTTTGAGTGTCAGCGTGTGCTTTTTAAGTCAGATATTTCTCTACTTTGAGTTTTACTCAAGTCAGCAGATATGTAAAGAAACCGGTGAGTGGCAGAGATTGAACTTTATGCGGATCGGACTGTTTATTTAAACCGTACGCCATCCTCTACTTTAGTCAATCGAACGAACATTGCTCACACAAATGAAAGCCGTGCCGTATATTTGCAATACGCACTGCACGCTGAGATGATAGTATCACCTCAAGTTCAAAGCTGATCTTCTGCAGCAAATTGTGTGTTAACTGCGAACTTTATTCCGTTTATGAGTTCAGTCAGATGTCTGAGATTGTCATGAGAACATTATTTATGATTGTTCCACTGAACTTTTGTCGATGCGCGGAGTTACCAGAGAAAGACTTCAGATCAGTTTGGCATGTCACGACCGGAAGTAAACAAAGATCTAAGATGTCTGCTCCCGTGGTAGCTGAACTGGACGCTGCTTAGCAGTGAATTGCATGTGTTGTCGCCGACTTTCATGTGCAGACATTACACCGGACTTAAAATTGTGCTCATCATCGAACATGAGTTAAAGTCGCGTGAGAACTATTTGTGTTTCCGAGCCTCGTGGTCAAGTCTGAGGTACCTCTGCAGCAACGTTAAGTTTTCCATGGAAATTGTTAAGCATTTAGAAAGGGTTTGAACAGAGTTTTTGTTCTGAAAGTGTGTTCGACTCCTGCCGTCGGGGGTCGATCAGTACGGTTATTGTTACCATGGAGTAATATTTAAAGTTTTGAAGTACGGTTTTACTATTTTATATGTAGACCCCGATATTTGACACAATATAGTAATATACAGAAGTTGTTTGTTACATTATATGACTGTGTGTTGGTTCCTCATTTCATGCCCAATGCTCTGTAGCCCTGCGTCTGCGCCAGGTCTGTGCACGTGTGATCCCAGCATCATATGGCCTCTACCACAGCCCTGCAATGGTCTATGAAGAGAACTGAGGTCTCTGCGGCTTGGATCTGGACCGCACTGAAGACTAAACGGTCTTTTTGGCCGAAATTCTGCTCTATTGGGGCAAAATCCTTTCCCTGCCTACCTTTATCTCCTAACCAATCCCAGAAACGATGCGATTGACTTCATCTAACGTCGAAATTCGCTCATTTTCTGAAACATAACGTACTCGACAAGTTGTTTACCCATGGAGATCCCCATTTTGAATCTCGCTGCAGAGACCCCAGTTATCTCCACAGACCGTTGCAGGGCTGTGGTGGAGGCCGTATAACGCCAGGAACACACAGACCTGTACTCAGGGCTACATGCTCTGTTGCTGCTCTAGAGAGGTTAACGCCAGTCTCGGACTTGTTGGCCATGCTAGAGAAATAAACTTGGCTGAGCTTTGGTCGGTTATCATTCTGCTGTCTCGAAACATCGGTTACACAAGCAACATTTCGATGAAATTCCAAAGTCAATTTTGTTTTCAATAACTCAATACAAACCTTTGTAAAATTTGACCCCCTTCAATCATTCATTGTAAAATTTGATCCCCCTTAAAAAGCGGTTTTGTAAAAGTCAACCCCCCGTGATTTTCACCGACCCCCCTCCCTGTAAAAAACGAATGCTCCCTGATTTTTCACTGACCTTTGACCTCCCCTATACCTTTGCAGCTAAGGTATGGCAATGGCTTATTCTGGCCTATGTTAAAGTCCGAGAATACCAGCGTATATTCGACAATGACAAGTAGGGGACCAATTGCACTCCACGGTTTTTGGGATACCAATTGACCTTTGACCTTGGCATATTCCTGCAACCATTTATTATGCATATACCTAATCCTTGGCATAAAAATAGAGCTGGAGGTCTGATTTTTGGTATGTAGGGATAACTATAAGATACAATTTCTTTGACAAAATATCACATGGCCTGGATGCCCTCTGACCCCAAATATACATATATATCCATAACTTAATAACAACAAGTGCCACATTCTTCATATTTGGTATGATGGGACGACTTATGACGACATATCCTGTACCACATTAATTATGCTCATATCTAATTCTGAGCCAGCCAATAAAGCTGGAGGTCTGATTGTTGGTATATAGGTATAACTACGGGATACAATTTCTTTAAAAAAATGTCATATGACATCAATTACCTTTGACCTCAAATATGCATATTTGTTCATAACTCAGTAACAACAAGTGCTACACCCTTCATATTTGGTATGATGGGAGACCTTATGACGACACATCCTGTACTTCATTAATTATGCACATATCTAATTTTTTGCAAGCCAATGGAGCTTGAGGTCTGATTTTTGGTAGATAGGGATAACTATGACATTCAATTCTTTTAACAAAATCACTTCGATGACCTTTGACTTCGATTTCACAAACACTATCATAGCCTCCCTGTTATTGCATATATATTTCTCTATTGCCTCTAGTCAAAGCCAATTTTAGTGGTCAGCATTGGCAAATCCTGATACCTGATAACATAGGCCTACATCCGTTCTATCATGACTTTGTTTGAGCACTCAGAAGCAGTAGGAGACTTTATAAAGCTTCTATCAGCTCGGCCGTAAACTGTCTCGGGGAGAATATTAAAATCCCCGTAGAACCGTGCCACTCTTACACATCACTACGCATTTCCCAAATTACATTTATGCTGACTCATTGAATGGTAAATTTTGTTTAAAAAGGGAAATCAATCTGAATTCATGTTTGCCAGGTATAGATTGTTCCATCAGCGGTAAATGTAGACGCAAAACAAAATTTGTACATTTTTGTCTTTAATTAATTTCCTGACAGGAGATTGGTAGTAAGGCAGCAGCATACTTGATGGCTTCTGCCTGTATATGACAATTGAAATTGTCGTACTTTAGATACGGAAGATAGTCAGCTGTTTATTTGGCACTTTTCACAAGCTGCCCCCATAGAGTCAGTCATTTTCACGAACCTTAGATACGGCAAATTGTCAATCTTTTTTCCGGGTAAAATTTTCACTAACTGCTTGCTGACGGTCATTCCGATCTACATTCTTTGGTATGAAAAATGACCACCCTTTTCCGGGCACACTTGTGGTCTGCTACGCGCTGACAGCGATTCCAATCATGGCACTTCTTATAAGGGAAATTATCAATCTCTTTCACGGCATACCTGTCTCCGGCAGCCTATTCAGTGCAATTAAAATCGTCGCACTTTAAGTACATGTAATTTGTGGCCATTGAATTATTGCACCTGTCGTCCAATCGCCGTCATCTGATATTAAAATAACATACTTGGGGTATGGAAGTTTGTCAATGTTTTACCGCACAATAGCTATTCTGGTCCCACCGCTGACATCTTAATTCACGCTCATCTGTACGGAAAATTGTGTATTCTTTATTGGATACACCTGTGACTGATTTCCGCCGTCCGACTTTCTTGTCAAAGACAATTTTAGTGGTCAGCATTGGCAAACCTTACCGAGCATATTGGTCGCCTAATTCCTGATACTCGACATCATAGGCCTACATCCGTTCTGTCATGACTTTGTTTGACCACCCAGGAGCAGTACAAGACTTTGAAAAGCTTCTATCAGCTCGGCCGTAAACTGTCTCGGGGAGCATATTAAAATCATCGTAGAACCGTGCCACTCTAACACATCACTACGCATTTTCCTAATACATTTTAATACTGCAGCGGCATAGTTGATGGCTTCTGTCTGTATATGACCATCGTACTTTAGGTACGGAAGATACTAATATTGTGCGGCAAACACTGACAAACTTCGGTACCCCAAGTACGGTTATTTGAATGTCAGATGATGGCGACTGGGCGACAGATGCACTCATTCAAATGCCACAAATTACACGTACTTAAAGTGCGACGATTGTAATTGCACTGAATCTGCTGCCGGAGACAGGTACGCCGTGAAAGAGATTGAAAATTTCCCGTATAAGAAGCGCCTTGATTGGAATCGCTGTCAACCTGCAGCAGACCACAAGTGTGCCCGGAAAAGGGTGGTCATTTTCCATACCAAAAGAATGTAGAGCGGAATGACTGTCAGCGGACAGTTAGTGAAAGTTTTACCCGCAAAAAGGATTGACAATCTGCTGCCGTGAAATTGACTGACTCTATGGGGGCAGCGTGTGACAAGTGCTCAATAAACAACTGACTATCTTCCGTACCTAAAGTACGACAATTTCAATGGTCATATACAGGCAAAACCGTCAAGTAGGCCGCTGCAGTACTACGAATCGCCTGTTAGAAAAGTAACTGAAGACAAAAATGTACAAATTTTGTTCTGCGTCTACATTTACCGCAGATGGAATAATCTATACCTGGCAAACATGAATTTAGATTGATTTTTTTTCTAAATGAAATTTACATTTCAATGAGTCAGCATAAATGTAATGGGATAAATGCGTAGTGATGTGTTGGACTGGCACGGTTATACGGGGATTTTAATATTCTCCCCAAGGCAGTTTACGGCCGAGCTGATAAAAGCTTTATAAAGTCTCGTACTGCTCCTGAGTGGTCTAACAAAGTCATGTCAGAACGGATGTAGGCCTATGTTGTCGAGTATCAGGAATAAGGGACATTATGCTCGGTAAGGTTTGGCAATGCTGACCGCTAAAAGTGGCGAGGACTACAAAATCGGACGGCGGAATCAGTGACAGCTGTATCCGATAAAGAATAGACAATTTTCCGTACAGCGTCGGGACCAGGGTAGCTTATTGTGCGGCAAAACACTGACAAACTTCGGTACCCCAAGTACGGTTATTTGAATGTCAGATGGTGGCGACTGGACGACAGATGCACTCATTCAAATGCCACAAATTACACGTACTTAAAGTGCGACGATTGTAATTGCACTGAATCTGCTGCCGGAGACAGGTATGCCGTGAAAGATATTGAAAATTTCCCGCATAAGAAGCGCCATGATTGGAATCGATGTCAATGCGCAGCAGACCACAAGTGTGCTCGGAAAAGGGTGGTCATTTTCCCTACCAAAGAATGTAGATCGAAATGACCGTCAGCGGACAGTTAGTGAAAGTTTTACCCGCAAAAAGGATTGACAATCTGCCGTACCTAAGGTTCGTGAAATTGACTGACTCTATGGGGGCAGCGTGTGACAAGTGCCCAATAAACAGCTGACTATCTTCCCTACCTAAAGTACGACAATTTCAAAGGTCATATATAGGCAGAAGCCGTCAGGTATGCCGCTGCAGTACTACCAATCTTCCGTTAGAAAAGTAAATAAAGACAAAAATGTACAAATTTTCTTTCCAAAAGTCATGTGAAATGCGAAGGAAGTTAAATGTGGGACAAGAAAAACTAAGAAAGGCAACATTAGCAATAAATAATAATAATAATAAATATTGCTTCAAAGCAGCAATGACCGGGTTTCGAGACATTTTGGTCAACAGAGTCAATAGAGAAATATATATGCAATAAGAGGAAGGGCTATGGTAGTATTTGTGAAATCGAAGTCAAAGGTCATCGAGGTGATTTGCCATTTTGTTAAAAGAATTGAATGTCATAGTTATCCCTATCTACCGAAAATCAGACCTCAAGCTGCATTGGCTTGCAAAAAACTACATATGTGCATAATTAATCAAGTAGAGGATATGTTGTCATAAGGTGTCCCATTATACGAAATATGAAGAATGTAGCCCTTGTGGTTACTGAGTTATAGACATATATGTATATTTGAGGTCCAAGGTCATCAAGGTCACGTGATATTTTGTCGAAAATATTATATTCCATGGTTATCCCTATATACCAAAAATCAGACCCTATAGCTCCATTGGCTTGCCCTGGAATTGGATATGTGCATAGTTAATGAGATAAGGGATGTGTCGTCATAAGGTCTCCCATCATACCAAATATGAAGGGTGTAGCACTTGTGGTTACTGAGTTGTGAACATATATGTATATTTGAGGTCAAAGGTCATCGATGACACGTGACATTTTGTAAAAAACATTGTATCCAATTGTTATCCCTATATACCAAAAATCAGGCCTCTAGCTTTATTGTCTGGTTCATAATTTAATATGTGCGTAATTAATGCGGTACAGGATGTGTCGTCATAAGGTCTAACATTATACCAAATATGAAAGGTGTAGTACTTGTGGTTATTCAGTTATGAACAAATATGTATATTTGGGGTCAAAGGTCATTGAGGTCATGTGACATTTTAAAAAAGAAATTGTATCCCATAGTTATACCTATATACCCAAAATCAGGCCTCTAGCTTTATTGTGTGGCTAAGAATTAGATATGTTCATAATTAATGAGGTACAGGATGTGTCGTCATAAGTCGTCCCATCATACCAAATATGAAAGGAGTGGCACCTGTGGTTACTAAGTTATGGATATATATGTATATTTGGGGTCATAGGTCATCCAGGTCATGTGATATTTTTTTAAAGAAATTCTATCTCATAGTTATCCCTATATACAAACAATCAGACCTAAAGCTCTGTTTTTATGCCCAGAATTAGGTATATGCATAATTAATAAGGTAGAGGAAGTGGCTGGTCATGTGACATTTTGTTGAAAAACTTTGCTCCAATAGTTCGCGGTATGTACCAAAAATCAGACCTAAAGCTTCAGTTTGAAACCCTGAATTAGATATGTGCATAATAAATGAGTTGCAGGAATATGCCAAGGTCAAAGTTCAAGTGGTATCCCAAAAACTGTGCAGTGCAATTGGTCGCCTACTTGTCATTGTCGAATAGACGCTGGCATTCTCGGACTTTAACATAGGCCAGAATAAGCCATTACCAAAGCTTAGCTGCATAGGTATAGGGGAGGTCAAAGGTCAATGAAAAATCGGAAAAATAATACTTTAAAAATCTCCTTCTCAGTTAAAGTCGCGTGAGAACTATTTGTGTTTCCGAGCCGCGTGGTCAAGTCTGAGGTACCTCTGCATTAACGTTAAGTTTTCCATGGAAATTGTTAAGCATTTAGAAAGGGTTTGAACAGAGTTTTTGTTCTGAAAGTGTGTTCGACTCCTGCCGTCGGGGGTCGATCAGTACGGTTATTGTTACCATGGAGTAATATTTATAGTTTTGAAGTACGGTTTTACTATTTTATATGTAGACCCCGATATTTGACACAATATAGTAATATACAGAAGTTGTTTGTTACATTATATGACTGTGTGTTGGTTCCTCATTTCATGCCCAATGCTCTGTAGCCCTGCGTCTGCGCCAGGTCTGTGCACGTGTGATCCCAGCATCATATGGCCTCTACCACAGCCCTGCAATGGTCTATGAAGAGAACTGAGGTCTCTGCGGCTTGGATCTGGACCGCACTGAAGACTAAACGGTCTTTTTTGGCCGAAATTCTGCTCTATTGGGGCAAAATCCTTTCCCTGCCTACCTTTATCTCCTAACCAATCCCAGAAACGATGCGATTGACTTCATCTAACGTCGAAATTCGCTCATTTTCTGAAACATAACGTACTCGACAAGTTGTTTACCCATGGAGATCCCCATTTTGAATCTCGCTGCAGAGACCCCAGTTATCTCCACAGACCGTTGCAGGGCTGTGGTGGAGGCCGTATAACGCCAGGAACACACAGACCTGTACTCAGGGCTACATGCTCTGTTGCTGCTCTAGAGAGGTTAACGCCAGTCTCGGACTTGTTGGCCATGCTAGAGAAATAAACTTGGCTGAGCTTTGGTCGGTTATCATTCTGCTGTCTCGAAACATCGGTTACACAAGCAACATTTCGATGAAATTCCAAAGTCAATTTTGTTCTCCATAACTCAATACAAACCTTTGTAAAATTTGACCCCCCCTTCAATCATTGATTGTAAAATTTGATCCCCCTTAAAAAGCGGTTTTGTAAAAGTCAACCCCCGTGATTTTCACCGACCCCCCTCCCTGTAAAAAACGAATGCTCCCTGATTTTTCACTGACCTTTGACCTCCCCTATACCTTTGCAGCTAAGGTATGGCAATGGCTTATTCTGGCCTATGTTAAAGTCCGAGAATACCAGCGTATATTCGACAATGACAAGTAGGGGACCAATTGCCCTCCACAGTTTTTGGGATACCAATTGACCTTTGACCTTGGCATATTCCTGCAACCCATTTATTATGCATATACCTAATTCTTGGCATAAAAATAGAGCTGGAGGTCTGATTTTTGGTATGTAGGGATAACTATAAGATACAATTTCTTTGACAAAATATCACATGGCCTGGATGCCCTCTGACCCCAAATATACATATATATCCATAACTTAATAACAACAAGTGCCACATTCTTCATATTTGGTATGATGGGACGACTTATGACGACATATCCTGTACCACATTAATTATGCTCATATCTAATTCTGAGCCAGCCAATAAAGCTGGAGGTCTGATTTTTGGTATATAGGTATAACTATGGGATACAATTTCTTTAAAAAAATGTCATATGACATCAATTACCTTTGACCTCAAATATGCATATTTGTTCATAACTCAGTAACCACAAGTGCTACACCCTTCATATTTGGTATGATGGGAGACCTTATGACGACACATCCTGTACTTCATTAATTATGCACATATCTAATTTTTTGCAAGCCAATGGAGCTTGAGGTCTGATTTTTGGTAGATAGGGATAACTATGACATTCAATTCTTTTAACAAAATCACTTCGATGACCTTTGACTTCGATTTCACAAACACTACCATAGCCCTCCCCATTATTGCATATATATTTCTCTATTGCCTCTAGTCAAAGCCAATTTTAGTGGTCAGCATTGGCAAACCTTACCGAGCAAATTGGTCGCTTAATTCCTGATACTCGATAACATAGGCCTACATCCGTTCTATCATGACTTTGTTTGAGCACTCAGAAGCAGTAAGAGACTTTATAAAGCTTCTATCAGCTCGGCCTTAAACTGTCTCGGGGAGAATATTAAAATCCCCGTAGAACCGTGCCACTCTAACACATCACTACGCATTTCCCAAATTACATTTATGCTGACTCATTGAATGGTAAATTTTGTTTAAAGAGGGAAATCAATCTGAATTCATGTTTGCCAGGTATAGAGTGTTCCATCTGCGGTAAATGTAGACGCAAAACAAAATTTGTACATTTTTGTCTTTATTTACTTTCCTGACGGGAGATTGGTAGTAAGGCAGCGGCATACTTGATGACTTCTGCCTTTAATGACGATTGCAATTTTCGTACTTTAGATACGGAAGATAGTCAGCTGTTTATTGGGCACTTTTCACAAGCTGCCCCCATAGAGTCAGCCATTTTCACGAACCTTAGATACGGCAAATTGTCAATCTTTTTTCCGGGTAAAATTTTCACTAACTGCTTGCTGACGGTCATTCCGATCTACATTCTTTGGTATGAAAAATGACCACCCTTTTCCGGGCACACTTGTGGTCTGCTACGCGCTGACAGCGATTCCAATCATGGCACTTCTTATAAGGGAAATTATCAATCTCTTTCACGGCATACCTGTCTCCGGCAGCCTATTCAGTGCAATTAAAATCGTCGCACTTTAAGTACATGTAATTTGTGGCCATTGAATTATTGCACCTGTCGTCCAATCGCCGTCATCTGATATTAAAATAACATACTTAGGGTATGGAAGTTTGTCAATGTTTTATCGCACAATAGCTATTCTGGTCCCACCGCTGACATCTTAATTCACGCTCATCTGTACGGAAAATTGTGTATTCTTTATTGGATACACCTGTGACTGATTTCCGCCGTCCGACTTTCTTGTCAAAGACAATTTTAGTGGTCAGCATTGGCAAACCTTACCGAGCATATTGGTCGCCTAATTCCTGATACTCGACATCATAGGCCTACATCCGTTCTGTCATGACTTTGTTTGACCACTCAGGAGCAGTAGGAGACTTTATAAAGCTTCTATCAGCTCGGCCGTAAACTGTCTCGAGGAGCATATTAAAATCCCCGTAGAACCGTGCCACTCTAACACATCACTACGCATTTTCCCAATACATTTTAATACTGCAGCGGCATAGTTGATGGCTTCTGTCTGTATATGACCATCGTACTTTAGGTACGGAAGATACTAATATTGTGCGGCAAACACTGACAAACTTCGGTACCCCAAGTACGGTTATTTGAATGTCAGATGATGGCGACTGGGCGACAGATGCACTCATTCAAATGCCACAAATTACACGTACTTAAAGTGCGACGATTGTAATTGCACTGAATCTGCTGCCGGAGACAGGTATAACGTGAAAGAGATTGAAAATTTCCCGTATAAGAAGCGCCTTGATTGGAATCGCTGTCAACCTGCAGCAGACCACAAGTGTGCCCGGAAAAGGGTGGTCATTTTCCATACCAAAAGAATGTAGAGCGGAATGACTGTCAGCGGACAGTTAGTGAAAGTTTTACCCGCAAAAAGGATTGACAATCTGCTGCCGTGAAATTGACTGACTCTATGGGGGCAGCGTGTGACAAGTGCTCAATAAACAACTGACTATCTTCCGTACCTAAAGTACGACAATTTCAATGGTCATATACAGGCAAAACCGTCAAGTAGGCCGCTGCAGTACTACGAATCGCCTGTTAGAAAAGTAACTGAAGACAAAAATGTACAAATTTTGTTCTGCGTCTACATTTACCGCAGATGGAATAATCTATACCTGGCAAACATGAATTTAGATTGATTTTTTTTCTAAATGAAATTTACATTTCAATGAGTCAGCATAAATGTAATGGGATAAATGCGTAGTGATGTGTTGGACTGGCACGGTTATACGGGGATTTTAATATTCTCCCTAAGGCAGTTTACGGCCGAGCTGATAAAAGCTTTATAAAGTCTCTTACTGCTCCTGAGTGGTCTAACAAAGTCATGTCAGAACGGATGTAGGCCTATGATTGGAATCGAAGGAATAAGACTCCTCTCACACCATTGTCTATCAATGGCACAGATGTTGAGATAGTTGACACCTTTAAATTCCTCAGCATCCGCATCTCCAGTGATTTAACCTGGCACGCGCACGTCGAGCATTGTGTTCAGAAAGCTCAGCGACGATTGTTCTTTTTACGAAGGCTGGCGGGCTTCGGTCTTAGCAGGGATCTCCTGATAAAATTTTATCGGGCAGTTGTCGAGAGTGTGTTGACAGTCTCCATTGTTGTCTGGTACGGGAGTTCTACTGTTGCGGATCGTCGCCTATTAAACAGAGTGATACATTCTGCCGAGCGCATTATTGGTGTAAATCTGCCTCAATTAGATGACCTTTACAGATCTAGGATGCAAAAGAAAACAAATTCTATTCTTTCCGATTCTTCCCATCCTGCCTTCGGTCAGTTTTCGCTTTTGCAATCAGGGAAACGTACCTACCGCTCTATTGCAGCAAAATCAGAACGTCATAGGAAAAGTTTTTACCCTTCAGCAGTCCGTCAACTGAATGGGATGGACCCTTTAGCCAGATGTTCGTAACTTTTTTTATTGAGTGTTGTATCTTATCGGTGTTTGCTGATCCTGTTTTTATATTGTAAATGTTTTAATTGTATTCTTCGTGGTTTAGAGCACGAGCCAATGAGATTTCTGGTGTATTTTTATTTTTAAACATACATTAGCGAATAAACTATGATGATGATGATGTTGTCGAGTATCAGGAATAAGGGGACATTATGCTCGGTAAGGTTTGACAATGCTGACCGCTAAAAGTGGCGAGGACTACAAAGTCGGACGGCGGAATCAGTGACAGCTGTATCCGATAAAGAATAGACAATTTTCCGTACAGATGAGAGTGAATAAAGATGTTAGCGTCGGGACCAGGGTAGCTTAGGGACGCCGTCAAAAGATCGATGTTTGAAAAAAAACTTAATTGCTAAGTTTGGGGGTGGGGGGTTTTTGACCAAATTAATTTCTGTGCCGTCAAAAACGATTTAACGTTTTTTTGGCAAATTTTACGATTTCAAGGCTGCTTTTTGTACACTAAAATCGATCCAGCCACCCGGTCGAAGTTCAGCATACGAGATTTGAGATGTGCGCTACAAAATGGGGGTCTTGGACGCGGTGGTTTCCGGTGTGTACGTGCACGTGCGCACACATAACTTAGCCTTGAGAAACGCTGAGCGGCTGCGGGTTTGGACAGTGAGGCACATTTGGTGAGTTCGAATTTTCTCGCGTATGTTCTCCTCACACAATGTATAAATGCCCTACGAACGACTTTCAGAAACTAACGAACAAGATTTGGGAGTTAAATATCAAAAAACAACAGGGAAAATCCCGTGCTGATGTACAGGAGAGCGCAACGAAATTGTGGCATGCCAAATTCAAAATGACCGACGATCTTTGGTTGAGTTTTTTTGTCCCAGGAGGTCGAGCCGAAACAGTCTACCGGTATTTTGAAATATTTTTCCGATGAACGTGTTGCTGGTAATCTAGCCCTGCGTACGATGCTGAGCGGGGCGATTAGCTGTAGCGGAACACACAGCATCGTACGCAGGGCTACTGGTAATCGTGAGTCAGATGAGCGTAGTCAGGAAGGTCTCCCATTTCAAATGCGGAAGGTACACCCCTAAAAGCCCCGAATACCAGTGGCGTTCGTTTTGATCAATCACGACAGGATGCATTTACTAGTGAGAGCCGACTGCGATTGATTCAGAGTTTCCTATCAGATTTAGAACTCGGTCCATCGGAATTTTAACCCCCGATGTTGTCGGTGCCCAATCGTTCATGTCCCCATTGTGGGACAATAGCAGCGACGTATTTTCTATACATGGAGACCATGGCGGACTACATACAACTTTACCCTAAAGAAAGGGTTCAACAACAGTATCAACAAATGAAACCGCCATCTACACAGCAGTATCTGATCTAAAAAACAATTTGCAAACGTTTCTAAGCTTAGATTAAATACTATTTCTAAAGGTATGCTTCAGACAGCTGTAGAAAGGGCTGCACTTTTGAAACAGATGGTTTTATGTTTCCAACAGTTGAGAACTGTCATAGACGACCAGTTATGCAGAATGGTCCCCCCTTTCTAAAATGTTGGTGTCTGTAACTCTCCCTAATACTTTACCTGGAGAAAGTAAACCTTCATGTCAGCAGAGTCATTTATCTGTGGCAGAAAAACTGGAAAAAAATGCAGATGTGTTTGATAATGCCATTTCAATGTTGAATAAGTTTTGGAGAAAAGATCACGATGGTTTTCCTATAATACCAGTTCCTGTGCCTTGAAGGAAAACAAACACACCATACAGTGATCATGAAAATGTGGAAAAGGTATTTAAAAAGGGAATCCGTGAAATCAGAGCGACACCAGCTCTGGAAAGGCTTTGAAAAGAGTCTATATTTCTCCAAAGACATTGTGTGAGGAGAACATATATGTTGGAATTCACAAAATGTACTTCTCCAATGTGCACTCACTGTTCAATAAACCCTATCAAGGCTACAACTCTAATGAGTTGCATTAAGAGTATGGGGAACAAGCTACCAACCCCAACTCTCAGTGCCGTCCATAATGGTCATTACATGACATTTTTTGAAGTGACCAATCATATCAAGCACCTAAAAGAGCAGGCACAAGGTAAGTTGTACTTTTTCAGTTGTATGGCGTAGTGTAGGTTTCCATTTCAGATTTGAATTAATGTTCATTTGTGTGCTTGATTTCCCACGCTACTGAAATTTGTAACAAAAGTATATTATAAAAATTGCCTGTAAAAGTAAACAACACAAAAGGTTGCATGAAAGTTTAAATTAGCTTCAACTTCATACTTGCTCTTGTTAAAATTTTACTTGTTCATTGGTAAGGGAAAATGCATGTATTCAACATGTATTTACCATGGGATATACATTGTACATATACCCTACTAATTTTCAAATGTGCTGAAAAACACTAAACCTACTCAGATGTTATACCAGTGTCACAGTATATCTAATTTTGTTATGCAACCCTCAAAATTTTTGTACATGTCTGAGAAATATGATGCTTTATGAAATGCATGAATAGCCATGAAAATATGAATTGTATTTCTTAATAGTGCAATTAAAAATCATACAATTCATATTTTCATGGCTATTGATATATTTCAGGAAGCATCATATTTCTGAAACATTTATTATATAATTGTTATTTGTTTGAATTGTTCAGGTCCTGATGTTGGTTGTCCATCTCTGTCTGAAGTGAAGCTGTGTCCACGGAGCTGTATGTATGTAATATCATCCAAAACTGATGGGGAAAGACATGAACTCCTGGTTCATTACAATGAGAGGCAGAATGAGCTTCAAACCAAGAGAAGAGAGAGAAAGAGAAATGCAAATGAAACCAGAAGTGATCATGACTGGGTGTGTAAATTTAGACTGGTGGATGGAGTGCAGTGTCAGTTTAGGTATGAAAAACTTGTCATCTTTGTTTTTTTAAAAAAGAACTGTTTATTGCAGATATTTACATGATTGATACTAATTCAAATATATATATATTTTCTTTCAGCTGTCAAACCTACTATGGTTTAAGAAAACACAAACAGGAAACAACACTTTGAGAGACAATCCACCCACCACTCTAAATTATGAGCGAAGAAATACAAGAAAAGAAGTACTGTAATGATCCAGTGAAACCAGAAGTGAGAGAGAGCATGTCAATTTCAAGCTTCTAGCAGGCACAAGGTAAGTTATACTTTGTCAGTTCTCTGGCATAGTATTACACGACATATTTGAATGTTAATCTGTGTTCTGGATTTCCTCAGGATTCTGAAATTTGTAACATAGGGTAGTACATTGTAGTATATTTTAAAATTGCCAGTAAAAGTAACTTGCATGAAAAGTTTAATGGAAATTTAGTTTCAACATAAATAGTAGTTTTAGATACTTGCTCAATGACTTGTAAAAAATTCACATGTACATTGGTGAGGGAAATGCCTGTATTCTATTTCCCACATGTCCATGCGTGGACATACATTGTACCCTTCAAGTATTCAAACTGTGCTGGCGAACACTAAACGTAATTAGATGATATATCAGTGTCATAGTATATCTAATTTTACTATGTAACCTTCAAAATTTTGATACATGTCTGGGAAAAATATGAATTAATAGCTATGAAATTGTGAATTATATTCCTTACCAGTACACTGTACAGTAAGTTTAGGAACCTAATTCATATTTCCATGGCTATTCATACATTTTAGAAGCACCATATTTCTGAATATTTATTGTATAATATTAATTTGTTTGCATTGTGCAGGGGCTGATGTTGGTTCGCTGATTCCGAAGTGAAGCTGTGTCCAAGCACTTAGTGACTTTATTAGTCTGGAAGAGATCCTGCCATTTGATTCTTCCCTGTGTATCAGCTGGAACACGCGGAGACCGGAATCTCAGCGTCTTGACATTCTTGCAAAGACCAGTAGAGATTTCTGCCTGATCCTTGAATCAAGGCATAGCGTCTGTGGAGAGTCTATGACTTATGTGCAAATTTATTGTTGTTGTTGTTATTATTGTGTTCTGGGTTGCAATAAAAGTATTTATGGTTTTTCGATTTTTATTTAATTCAATGGTACATTGGTATGTCGTTTGAAAGAAATAGTACAGAGTATGAGTCCGCAATGTTTTTCAATTTTAGGTCAGTTAAGTTAGAAGGGGGGGTGGGGGGGTCTGGGGCCAAACTTAAGCAATTAAGTTAGATTTATTATATTGAACTTTTGATGTTGCCCCTAACTGAGTGATTTGTTTGACTGACTCACTTTGACTCATTTCTGCAGGAAAAACTCCAATTGAGCGATTTGACAAGACAAACTCCAATTGAGCGATTTGTGCAAGACAAACTTCAATTGAGTGATTTGTGCAAAAGAACTCCAATTGAGAGATTTGTACAAAACAAACTCAAATTGGAGTGATTTACGCAAGACTAACTCAAATTCAGCAATGTTTAAAAGACAAACTCCAATTGAATGATTTATGCAACACTAACTCAATTTCAGCAATTTTTACAAGACAAACTCTAATTGAGTGATTTCTTCAAGACTAATTCCAATTGAATGATTTGTGCAGGAAAAACTCATATTGAGCGATTTGTACAAGACAAACTCCAATTGAGCAATTTGTACAAGACAACCTCAAATCGAGTGATTTATGCAACACTAAGTCAAATTCAGCAACTTATACAAGACAAACTGTAACAGTGATTTGTACGAGACTAACTCACTTTGACTCATTTCTGCAGAAAAAGTCCGATTGAGCGATTGATTTGACAAGACAAACTCCAAACGATCGATTTGTACAAGACAAACTGCAATCGAGTGATTTGTACAAAACAAAATGGAGTGATTTATGCAATACTATCTCAATTTCAGCAAATTTAACAAGACAAACTATAATTGAGTGATTTTTCAAGACTAACTCCAATTGAATGATTTGTGCTCCGATTGAGCGATTTATACAAGACAAACTCTAATTTAGTTAATTGTGCAAGAAAAACTCCAATTGAGCGATTTGTACAAAACAAACTCCAATTGATTTATGCAATACTATCTCAATTTCAGCAATTTTCAAAAGACTATAATTGAGTGATTTTTCAAGACTAACTCCAATTCCATGATTTGAGCAGGAAAAACTTCAATTGAGCGATTTGTACAAAACAAACTCAAATTGAGTGATTTATGCAATACTATCTCAATTCAGCAATTTTCACAAGACAAACTATAATTGAGTGATTTTTCAAGACTACTCCAATTGAATGATTTGTGCAGGAAAAACTCCAATTGAGCGATTTGTAGAAGACAATCTGTAATTGAGCGATTTGTACAAGACAAACTCGAATTGAGCGATTCATGCAACACTAACTCAAATTCAGCAACTTTTACAAGACAAACTGTAACAGTCATTTGTACAAGACAAACTTCACTTTGACTCATTTGTGCAAAACAAACTCCAATTGAGTGATGATTTATGCAAAGACTTACTCAAATACAGCAATTTTTGAAAGAAAAACCCTTATTGAGTGATTTGTACAAGACTTACTTAAATTGAGTCATTTCTGCAAGACTAACTAGAATTCATCAATTTTTACGAAAAAAACTCCAATTGAGTGATTTTTGCAAGAGACACTCAGATTGAGTTATTTGTACAACAGAAACTCCTATTTGAGTGATTTGTACATAACAGAATCTAATTTAGTAGTATGTATCAAAACAAAAGCTTATCGAGCGATTTGTACAATTTGAGTGATTTGTGCAAGAAAAACTCCGATTGAGCGATTTGTACAAGACAAACTCTAATTGAGTTATTTGTGCAAGAAAAACTCCAATTTAGCGATTTGTACAAAGACAAACGCTAATTGAGTGATTTCTTCAAGAATAACTCCAATTGAATGATTTGTGCAGAGAAAACTAACTCCAATTGAATGATTTATGCAAGACGAACTCAAATTAAGCAATTTTTACAAGACAAACTCTAATTGAGTGATTTCTACAAGACTAACTCCAATTGAGTGATTTTTGCAAAAAAACTCCAATTGAGCGATTTCTACAAGACAAACTCCAATTGAGCGATTTATGCAAGACAAACTCTGAGTTATTTGTGCAAGAAAAACTCCAATTGAGCGATTTGTCCAAGACTAACTTCAATTGTGTGATTTATGCAAGAATAACTTAAATTCAGCACTTTGTACAAGAAAAACTCCGATTGAGCGATTTGTACAAGACAAACTATAATTGAGTTATTTTATTTGTGCAAGAAAAACTCCAATTGTGTGATTTATGCAAGAATAACTTAAATTCATCAATTTTTACAAGAAAAACTCTAATCGAGTAATTTCTGCAAGAGACACTCTGAGTTATTTGTAGAACAGAAACTCCTCTTGAGTGATTTGTACAAAACAGAATCTAATTGAGTTGTTTGTATCATCATCGCGCTGGTTCATTTTCTCACGCCTGCACAAATGTACGTGCTTAACAGAATCTCTGTCTCTCCGCATCGCCATGTTGAGTGACGATTTATGAAATTCAATGTTCAACATATCGCACGTGGTGGAAACCGCAAGTATCCATAATCACACAGTCACCGACGGCCAAACAAAGATTTCCAAATTATCCGTTAATTGAACAGCCTCATAGAAAGAGTTCAGTAACTCCAACCCGTTTGGTGTGCCAATGATCACATCGGAATGATCGACACCCGTCGCCACTATGTGTTGCTGCTTTGTTATGTCGCCCTCTCGCGTCGGCTCTTTACTTTTTACATAGTTGTTATGTGCATGCGTCTCCTTCTCTCTCTCTCCGCATCGCCATGTTGTAGTTGTGTTAGTCTTGTACCAGTCGTAATAAAGTTCGACGTTTATCTCCGACATCCTGTGTCTGGTTGTGGTCTTGACCTGATGGTTAAACGGGGATTGTCTCCTCACTGGCGTGGTGGCAGCGATTTACGGACCTACACGCCATTTACGAAATAATGAAGCTTTCGAACCGACCTTTCCCGTACCAGCTGCCGTCTAGACTTCACGCATAGGTGGACAGCCAGTCAGTAATATTACTGGGTATCACGGACGTTCGGACACTCTCAGGCTACACTCAGCATGGCGCTCCAAGGCAGTGGCGCCTGAGTAAGTCAGAAAGCTGGCGCCAAAATCTCAGCTACACTTTGCACTGTTCTTGGGAGAGAGCACCACTTGGAAAGCAAAAACCAAGTCTTCTCCTCTTAGAGGATTTAGCGACGACGATGACGAAGACACCTCTGCTGCTTCACGTCGTACAACACTACAAAAGGTCATCAATGCCATTGAACTTATGTTGGGTCAGATCGCTAACTATTGCCCCATCATCTCTCGTAACAAAATAGTCAGAAAGTCAACATCAGTGGACCATATCTGGCAAACTGTACGTCTTCACTATGGATTTCAGTCCACCGGAGCACATCTTCTGGACTTTTGTGACATTCATCTTCAACCCGACGAGCGGCCAGGGGACCCCTCTTTCAACGCTTGACAGCATTTGTCGAGGACAACCTGCTTCGTAAGGACTGTGGCATTTCTCATAATGGAGAGGACAGATCCACCTCCTTCCTCATCAGAGCCAGCCTGTAACGACAATGTTCTATGACCACTTCCAGGTTGCGGTCCCTTTCGTGACACCTCCCATGATGCCAATGACTGTAGATGATCTTCACGCAAATACAAGTTCCCTTGACACTTAAGTGACTTGACTCTTGACTTTGAGTTGTTTTGAGTTGTTCTGTTCTACGCGTTCCCCCCTTGTGTCTTGCGCAGTTGACCGTAGTTTGTAGTTTCTTTCTTTATTTTTCTTTCAGGCTTGTTGTGTAGAGAAAAAAAGTGGTCACGCCACTATGTGTTGTTGCTTTGTTATGTCGCCCTCTCGCGTCGGCTCTTTACTCTTTACTTAGTTGTTATGCGCATGCGTCTCCCTCTCTCTCTCTCTCCGCATCGCAATGTTGTAGTTGTGTTAGTCTTGTACCAGTTGTAATAAAGTTTGACGTTTATCTCCGACATCCTGTGTCTGGCTGTGGTCTTGACCTGATGGTTAAACGGGGATTGTCTCCTCACAGGCGCGTAGCACTGGCAAGGTTGATCCACAGGCGTGATGTTTTCTGGGTAGTTTCTATGAGTGTAGTTTATTCTACGTTTCGACGTTCTCTTCCGTAGCCTAATCACTAAGGTAAGAAACAGAATTATCCGGCCTGCCAAGAAAACTGCCCGTTCTAGTCGAAAATAAACACGAATCCTACAGTCAGTTACCTCGTTCGACGTGGAAGGCTCTCTACTGTCCAAAAACCACTCTCATGTCACGATAAAATGATAACTTTAGGAGAAATCTACCGTGTTTTGACAAACTAGGCATTTCTGGCGTCCACCGTTCTAATAACGCAACTCATTATCATAATTGGTCCGTGAGCAACGCCATCAACGGCATCAGACTGAGATTCACCACTTTCTATGTGCAGACACCGTCCATTATGATAATGAGTTGCGTTATTACAACGGTGGCCTTCAGATACGCCGATGTTGTCAAAACGCGGCAGATTTCTTCGAAAGTTTTCATTTTATCGTGACATGAGTGTGTTTTTTGGACAGCTGAGATCCTTCCGCATCTAACTTGGTAACTCAATGAAGGATTTGTGTTTATTTTTGGACTAGAACGGGCAGTTTTCTTGGCAGGCCGGATAATTCTGTTTCTTACCTTGGTGATTAGGCTACGGAAGAGAACGTCGAAACGTAGAATAAACTACCTCATAGAAAGTACCAAGAAAACATCACGCCTGTGGGTTGATCGTGTACGTAGCGTTCGATGCACGCCGTTGTAGTAGCGATCTTTCAACAAACGTAAAAATTGCTGCAGCAAGGTCGGGACGTCAGGCATTTTAACTTTACAATTATTTGTCTGTGGCTTTATCAAACGTTGTTTCATCAATTTACATCTTTCAAATTGTTTGGTTATTCAGAGTTCCATTTTCATTAAAGTCGCACCTGTATGTTAATCTGTAATCAGCAAAATTAATAAAATCATTACTTCATTTATCAGCAACAACGCACGCGAGCTGCTGGTGTCCGAGTTCTCGAAGATGAACGAAATTTGATTTTCGAGGCATATAGAATGTATGACAACAACTACAGCAGAATTGTAACATTCCTTAGAAGAAAGACGGGGAGGCTCAACAATAGCGCTGCGGAGTTGTACAGGGGAAGCACTGAGGCCTGTCTACGGAGGAGAGTGCGAGATATTATAGGCACTCGAGTGGAAAAGTGAGTTCACTTCTCTGTAGATTTTCATTGTTTATTTTTTATTATCACTTGATAACCATGTTTTCATTTCTAATTTCTTTCTTTCATTTTGTTTCCAAAGCGAGCGGACTGTGAGAGAGCGGGAAATGCGGTACGCTGAAAGGGGTACACCGGAGGAAAGGAGGACTAGAAGACAGCGAATGACACCACACTCACCTCCTCCAACCCCACGACCTCCTCCTCCCCCTGAACAGCAACTACAGCAACAGCAGCAGCACCAACAAGAACAAGAACAACAGCAACAACAACAACAGCAACAACAACAACAACAACAACAACAACATATTGCTGGTCAAGAGTTAAACCATGGCGACGGTGATGGCGTGATTGGTGGACACATTCCCATTCCAAACAACGTGAGTTATGAGGGGAATCGTCGTCCTCTCCATACTCTAATCAGGGAGTGTAACGAACGATATTTGAACATCATGGACAGATTGCCACATACCCTGGATTTGGTTGACCAGATGCTGCAACGCTTAGACGAACGTTTAAATCAAATTTTCGTCCGATCGATTGACCATTGAACACCAAATAGATATCAAAAACCCTCCATTATAGCAATGAAGAAACAATTCTTATTTTTTTTAAATTTCATTTAAAACAAGTGATAGATATGCAACGTAATTTTCCGAGATTAAAGGTGCCGTGAATGTATTAAGGGACGACTCGAGTTAAACAGGTTGCGCAGCCTACAATACTTGTAACACCCACATGCTTTCATAATGACAAATCCCTAGAATTACAGGAACACGATGGACAGGTGTGCATTAATATCGACACTCACTCACAGTCCTGCCATCCACCTGTCATACGCGAAGCTATTCTCTGATTGGAAGGCATGAATCAAGCGCTACCGTGGCGGCAACACAGAGCAGCGTCTGAATATTATAATGAGACGAGAGACGACGAAAGGAACGGACAAGTCCTCCTCGGCTACTAATTAATTAGGCCACCGTCCAACCGGTTGCAGAATTACAACGAGACATGCAAATGTGACGAAAGCGGACCAATGGCATGCTTGGAAACACGACGTTCTCGTCCGTTTTTCACGTTCGTTTAGTGAAAGATCGCTATTTCAGCTGCCGGTGTTCTGATTTCTGCTTGTCTAAAACGACGATTGCCTGCAGTTCGGATCACCGAAGACACATCAAACCGATGAATTTGATTTATATTGTAGTCAGAAACAGTTTCTATGAATTCCAGTGTGTATTGTTCGATAGCTGGAGTCATTGATTCGGCGGCAAGACGATATTTTCTTTCGACTCATGCTCAGGTATTTGGTTATCGCTCGGTGGATTGTCGCCAGCGATACGATGGCACGTTTTCGGCTGTACATACGTTATCATCAAAAAGTTTTCTTCTGATTTCGTGTAAGTAAATACTTGGCTACCGCCTTTTGTAGAACTCGATATGTTGTCCACAACTCTGATGCGTAATCGCACTGGTCTATCACCGGCTGTCAGGGCCTGTTCTCCCGTACTCACAGCAGACACTGTGCGCTGCTGATTTAGAGATTCCAGTCGTCGATGCAATTTCACCATAAGAAACACCTTTCAAGTGAAGTTCTAAGATGCGCCTTCGCGTCAGAAATGGTATCGGAAAACCACAATGTATTTTGTCGGTGGAAGTGTGTACTGTGCATGCAGACAGGCACTTGTACAATGTTGCAATTGTCAACTATGCAGCCAAACTATTTTTGTAACCGCTACTGTTGTTATCATGTACCATATTCGCATTTCAGTTGTGGTATTGAAATTCACGCATAAATTTTACTTGGCTGAAACTTATGTTTTAATCTCACTGCATCATATTGCCCACAGTCAGCTACACAGTATCTACATGTTTACATAAACTTATCGCCAGCGCGGCGGCGTCTGGAACTTCTTAGGAAACTTCCCTATCAACTCATGAAGTTTCAAAGGAAACACACTGATGAATTCATGAGATGTATCAATATTCACATGAAGTTGAGCGTTCGATGATAGATGCAAGAGAGTGTAATTGAGACTGAAATATAAATGCACTCATTAAAATTTCCAGCAGGAATATCACACACAAAGCTTGATAGTGATATAAAATTTGGCAACAATTTTTTTTATACTAATCCATCCCTTGTCTAAGCTCATGAAAATCCCTTCCATAGCAATAATGAAATCATCTTGGCAACAGGCTTTTAACCCCCGTTGGCGGAGATGGGTAATTGAGGGGGAGCTGCACCAAACACAGCGTACTTTGCTCAAAAATCACTTTTTTTGCGAATATTTATTTAATTTAATTAATTTGTTGACTCAAGATTTAAATATTGGTTGTCAAGCAATCATAATATGCATGATACAAAAGTTAATTTATGCAAATCACCCAACTTCCTGACCTTCTTTTTTCTCCCATTCCAATTTTTCCACAATTTTCACATTATGTTCTTTAAATACTACAAGTATTTTACTTGGCAATAAAAACTGTCTTTATTCGTAAAATGATTACCTTTAAAGCAGTATTTTTTATTGTAATTGATTTAAAAATCCCCCTTGTATAATGTGATATGCGCATAATTTATGAGGTACAGGATGGTGTGTCATAAGGTCTTCCATCATACCAAATATGAAGGGTGTAGCACTTGTGGTTACTTAGTTATGGACATATACTCATATTTAAGGTGAAAGGTCATCGAGGTCACGCTATTTTGTCAAAAAAATTGTATTGCTAAGTTATCCCTATATACCGAAAATCAGACCTCTAGCTCTGTAAGTTGGCTCAGAATTAATTATGCACATATTTTATGAGGTACAGGATGTGGTGTTCATAAGGTCTCCCATCATACCAAATATGAAGGATGTAGCACTTGTGGTTACTTAGTTATGGACATATACGTATATTGAAGGTCAAAGATGATTGAGGTCACATGACATTTTGTCCAAAAAATTGTTATGCTAAGTTATCGATATATACCAAAAATCGGACCTCCAGCTATATTGGCTAGCTCAGAATTAGATATGCACATAATTGTTCAGGTCCATGAAGTTGTGTCATAAGGTCTCCCATCATACCAAATATGAAGGGTGTAGCACTTGTGGTTACTTAGTTATGGACATATACGTATATTCAAGGTCATCGAGGTCACATGACATTTTGTCAAAAAAGTGAATTGCTAAAATAATCGCAATCATACCAATCCATAATCCAATGACAGTAGGTCGGAATTCGGAAGACAATAGTTGTAAACATAGACACAAAACAGCACAGAACAGACAGTAAATAGACGGTACACAAAAAAAGTCACATTCATGAAAGAAAGATATATGGACCTCTGGCCAGAAGACCAAGAAGTGATGTCAGGTGTCAGGCTAAGTTATGCCTTTATAGCAAAATTCAGACCTCTAGCTCTATTGGCTGGCTCAGAATTAGATATGCGCATAATTAATGAGGTACAGGATATGTTGTCATAAGGTGTCCCATTATACCAAATATGAAGGGTGTATCACTTGTGGTTACATAGTTATGGACATATACGTATATTCAAGGTCAAAGGTCATCGAGGTCACATGACATTTTGTCAAAAAAGTGTATTGTTAAGTTATACCTTCATAGCAAAAATCAGACCTCTAGCTGTATAGGCTAGCTCAGAATTAGATATGCGCATAATTTATAAGGAACAGGATGTGGTGTCAGAACGCCTCCCATCATACCAAATATGAAGGGTGTAGCACTTGTGAGTACTTAGTTATTGACATATACTCATATTAAAGGTGAAAGGTCATCGAAGTCACGCGACATTTGTCAAAAAAATTGTATTGCTTGGTTATCCCTATATACCGAAAATCAGACCTCTACCTCTATAAGTTGGCTGAGAATTAATAATGCGCATATTTAATGAGGTACACGATGTGGTGTTATAAGGTCTCCCATCATACCAAATATGAAGGGTGTTGCACTTGTGGTTACTTAGTTATGGACATATACGTATATTAAAGGTCAAAGGTCATCGAGGTCACACGATATTTTGTCAAAAAAAGTGTATTGCTAAGTTGTCCCCATATACCAAAAATCAGACCTTTAGCTCTATTTGCTGGCTCAGTTTTAGATATGCACATAATCAATGAGGTACATTATGTTTTGTCATAAGGTCTCCGATCATACCAAATATGAAGGGTGTAACACTTGTGGTTACTTTGTTATGGACATATACGTATATTCAAGGTCAAAGGTCATCGAGGTCACATGATATTTTGTCAAAAAAATTGTTATGCTATAATATGCCTATATACCAAAAATCAGACCTCTAGCTCTATTAGCTGGTGCAGAATTAGATATGCACATAATAATGAGGTACAGGATGTTGTGTCAGAAGGTCTCCCATCATACCAAATATGAAGGGTGTACCAATTGTGCTTACTTAGTTATGGACATATACGTATATTCAAGGTCATCGAGGTCACATGATATTTTGTCAAAAAAGTGTATTGCTAAGTTATGCCTTTATAGCAAAAATCAGATCTCTCGCTCTATTGGCTGGTTCAGAATTAGATATGCGCATAATTAATGAGGTAGAGGATATGTTGTCATAAGGTGTCCCATCATACCAAATATGAAGGGTGTAGCACTTGTGGTTATATAGTTATGGACATATACGTATATTCAAGGTCAAAGGTCATTGAGGTCGCATGACATTTTGTCAAAAAAAGTGTATTGCTAAGTTGTCCCTATATACCAAAAATCACAACTCCAGCTCTATTACCTGGCTCATAATTAGATATGCACATAATTAACGAGGTACAGGATTTGGTGTCATAAGGTATCCCATCATACCAAATATGAAGGCTGTAGCACTTGTGGATACTTAGTTATGGACAAATACGTATATTCAAGATCAAAGGTCATCGAGATCACATGACATTTTGTCAAACAAAGTGTATTGCTAAGTTATGCCTTCATAGCAAAAACCAGACCTCTAGCTCTATTGGCTTGATCAAAATTAGATATCAGCACAATGAATGAGGTACAGGATGTGGTGTCATAAGGTCTCCCATCATACCAAATATGAAGGGTGTAGCACTTGTGAGTACTTAGTTATGGACATATAGGTATATTCAAGGTCAAAGGTCATCGAGGTCACACGATATTTTGTCAAAAAAATTGTCTTGCTTGGTTATCCCTATATACCGAAAATCACACCTCTAGCTCTATTAGTTGCCTCAGAATTAATTATGTGCACATTTAATGAGGTACACGATGTGGTGTCATAAGGTCTCCGATCATACCAAATATGAAGGGTGTAGCACTTGTGCTTACTTAGTTGTGGACATATACGTATATTAAAGGTCAAAGGTCATCGAGGTCACATGACATTTTGTCAAAAAAATTGTTATGCTAAGTTATCCCTATATACCAAAAATCGGACCTCCAGCTATATTAGCTGGCTCAGAATTAGATATGCACATAATTATTGAGGTACAGGATATGTTGTCATAAGGTGTCCCATCATACCAAATATGAAGGGTGTAGCACTTGTGGTTACTTAATTAAGGACATATACGTACATTCAAGGTCAAAGGTCATCGAGGTCACATGACATTTTGTCAAAAAAAGTGTATTGGTAACTTATCCCTATATACCGAAAATCAGACCTCTTGTTCTATAAGTTGGCTGAGAATTAATTATGCGCATATTTAATGAGGTACACTATGTGGTGTCATAAGGTCTCCCATCATACCAAATATGAAGGGTGTAGCACTTGTGGTTACATAGTTATGGACATATACGTATATTCAAGGTGAAAGGTCATCGAGGTCACACGATATTTTGTCTAAAAAAGTGTATTGCTAAGTTGTCCCCATATACCAAAAATCATACCTCTACCTCTAGTAGCTGGCTCAGAATTAGATGTGCGCATAATAAATGACTTGCTGGACTATGCCAAGGTCAAAGGTCAAGTGGAATCCTCAAAATTGTGTAGACTAATTTGGTGCCTTACTGGCCATTGTCCAATAGACTCTGGCTGTCTTGGACTTTAATATAGGGCTCAATAAGACTTTGCCATAGCTTTGCTGCATAGGTATAGGGGAGGTCAAAGGTCAGTGAAAAATCAGCAAAATAATACTTTAAAAATATTCTTCCCAAAATTGGCAAGACCTGTCACCTTGATATTTGGCATGAAATAGCAAGGCTATATGGTCTAAAAAGTGACTTGAGCAGAATTTTGAATTATCACTTATTATGCAAATGAGCTCTATTTTTAAGTTTATTTTGAAAATGGCTGAAAGGTGACGTGACCCCAGATTATGGTCATTTGATCAAAATATTTCTTGCGAGCAGTTTTACCTGACTGGCAAACTTGAAGTCTGTAGGTGCAGCGGTGTTCGCTTGATAGTTGCAGAAGCGCGACAGAAGAAGAAGAAGAACAAGAAGAAGAAGAAGAAGTATAAAAAACAGAACGATTACAAGAGGGTTTCGCACCCATGGTGTCGAAACCCTAATAATAATAAACATAACGATTACAGGAGGGTTCCGAGACGAAAGTCTCGAAACCGTAATAATGAATAACAGAACTATTACTAGAGGGTTTTGGGGGAACAACAGTTCTTGGCACTGGTGATTTATACAGAAGAGAATGTCAGCGACAACTGGGCGATCTGTGGATGCAACACAAATTTAACAGCAGAGTAAACGGATTACTCAAATAAAAGCACAACAGAACATATCACAACAAAGCCGATTTTGCACACAGTCATCTGTTTTTTTATTCCCAAAGTCAAATATTTGCTTCATTTAAAGGAAAAATGGAATAAAACAGTCATTTTAAAAGTAAAAGTGACAATATTTAAAATTTTCTAACCCTAACCCTAACCCTAACCTTAACCAGTCTTCGCCATGCTTATGATCATGACGCCAATGCTCATACCTATCTCGGGTAAGTTAGGCATTTAGTCGTCACCACTCTCCATGACAGCTAATATCTATGCAAGTTAGGCATTTAGCTTTGACATATCCATAAAAAGCGACAGTAACTTTATCTAGGTAAGTTAGGCATTAATCCTCACCATAGACTTGAAGATCAGTCGAAGAGAGGAGCGCAGGGAGCGTCTTCTAAATTTTCTAAATATTGGACAAGGATTTAATTATTCTAAGATAGAGACCTAGAGGTCGAGAAAAGTATCTAATCTAATATATAATCAATGTGGACAACAAATGGGATTCAACTGTTAATCTCTTTCACAGTCCCCTCGACCGCTTCTTTCTCTCGGATCTTTTTCCATACGCCCTCAACGGACTTCCAAGTGATCGTGCTTCAAGGAATTGAGAGTGGGATGTCACACATTCAAAAGTTCAAACGAAGCTTGACAACGCCGCGGATTTTAGAGGTCATTCCTAAATATTGAACGATAATTAAATTATTCAAAGAGAGAACCCTACTGTCGTTAAATTATATCGGTCAACACCTACCTAACTAACCAACATCTACATAGTTCCTATCTACTCAACTGTCCTTAACCCTAACAAAAAGGCTAACCCTTACCCGAACCCTAACCCTAACCGCTGTCTTGTATAAATCACTCAATAAAGGGTTGTATTGTACAAAAACCAGACAAGTAGAATCTGTCTTGTACAAATCAACTCAAATGTAGTTGATGTTGTACAATTCAACTAATTGGAGTTAGATTTGTAGAAATCGCTCAATTAGAGCGCGTCTTCTATAAATCGATAAATTGGAGTTTTTCCTGCAAAAATCACTAAATTGGAGTAATTCTTGACAAATCACTCAATTAGGGTTTGCCTTGTAAAAAGTGCTGAATTTGAGTTAGTCTTGCATAAATTACTCAATTGGAGTTTTTGTACAAATCGCACAATTTGAGTTTTTCTTGCACAAATCACTCAATTAGACTGTCTTTTACAAATTGCTCAATTGGAGTTTTTATACACAAACCACTCAAATTTAGTTTATGTTGTTCAATTCAACTAATTGGAGTTAGATTTGTAGAAAACGCTCAATTAGAGTGTGCCTTGTACAATTTACTCAATTTGGGTTTGTCTTGTAAAAATTGCTGAATTTGAGTTAGTCTTGCATAAACCACTCAATTTGAAATAAGTCTTGTACAAATCTATCAATTCAGAGTTTTTCCTGCATAAAATCAGTCAATTAGAGTTCGTTTTGTACAAATCGCTCAATCAGCTTTTGTTTTGATACAAACCACTCGATTAGATTCTGTTTTGTACAAATCACTCAAAAGCAGTTTCTGTTGTTGAAATAACTCAATCGGAGTGTCTCTTGCAAAAATCACTCAATTAGAGTTTGCCTCGCAAAAATCGCTGAATTTGAGTTAGTGTCGCATAAATCACACAATTAAAGTTTGTCTTGTACAAATCGGTCAATTGGAGTTTTTTTTCCACAAATCACTCAATTACAGTTTGTTTTGTACAAATCGCTCAATCAGCTTTTGTTTTGATACAAACCACTCGATTAGATTCTGTTTTGTACAAATCACTCAAAAGGAGTTTCTGTTGTACAAATAACTCAATCGGAGTGTCTCTTCCAAAAGTAACTCAATTGGAGTTTTTTTTTGTAAAAATTGATGAATTTAAGTTTGTCTAACATAAATCACTCAATTTGAGTTTATCTTTTAGAGATTGCTCAATTGGAGTTTTTCATGCACAAATCACCCAATTGGAGTTTGTCTTGTACAAATCGCACAATTTGAGTTTTTCTTGCACAAATCACTCAATTAGAGTTTTTCTTGTACAAATCGCTCAATTGGAGTTCTTCTTGCACAAACCACTCAAATTTAGTTTATGTTGTTCAATTCAACTAATTGGAGTTAGATTAGTAGAGTTAGTTTTGTACAAATAACTGAATTAGGGTTTGACTTGTTAAAATTGCTGAATTTGAGTTAGTCTTGCATAAAAATCCGTGGCACTTTGCGGCCACTTTATTTTCTAATTTAGATATTCAAATAGAAAATAGAATAAAGGGTAATTATCACATTTCAAATATTTAAGGCGAGCAGATGAAGCGCATTTGGCCCTTTTCTAAATATATTAAATTTTGCCGCAAATTAAAATATGAGAAATCGGTAAAAAGCCTTGTGACGATGGTACTTTGCGGCCATCCATTTGTTGCGGTGATAAATTCCAAATTACTATGTCGGCTTTTATGGAAGTCGACTAAAATTAGTAGTAATTTGACGATACCACATTAACATCTTACACCCGAAATAGAAATTAGAAATTGGTCCCAATTTTCTAATTCCCATTTATGGATGTAAGCGTGATCTGTTTTATGTCATAAAGGTACTGGGCGGGGCGGGGGTGGGGCCATAGTTTTAGGCGCCATACTGCATAATTTCATGGTCAAATTAGAATTTCACGGGCATTTATTTTCTACAAATTTCCGTGGGCTCACAACCTTCTACTCGATTTGAATAATGATCGTTTTGGACCGACAGACACTCAAGATATCTGGATTTACTTAGCGTGATAGGATTGCGTTCGTGTCTGAGTGATTTTGTCCGCAGCTTACTGCAGCAGCCAGTAAGGCATCCCATAATGAATTTGAATAACTTTATTCAGCCACAGGAAATTCAAAGCATGGTTTACGGTGGGCAGAGCCATAGACAAATTTGTGACAATCTACGCCAAATTTTACCATCCTCAGTCACTATTTCAGAGCGGAGTGTTAGAAGATACTGTCTCCAACATGGTATCAGGCGACTTCAAGGCCAAGATTTGGACCGTGTGGTGACGGATGCAGTTCGCGAGGTCGGGCCAGCATACGGCTTAAAAACCATGAAGGGGTACCTAACCTCGAAGGGAATCCATGTAGGTCGTCGTAGACTCGCCGAAAGCATGAAGCGAAGCGCACCGGACTACCACGAGCATCGCAGAAATGACTTTGTTAGGCGAACAAACCCGATACCGTACTACGCTTCATACCATGGAAACAAGTTGCATGTTGACCAAAATGAAAAACTGGTCATGTTTGGTGTTACCCACATAATTTTTATTGATGGATATAGTCGAAAGATCGTCGGACATGTGACAATGCCACTGAAAAACCCTATCGCCATATACAAAGTATATCGTGAAATAGTTCTGAGAGATGGGTTGTGGGACATGCTGCGATTGGATCACGGCAGAGAATTTTGCCTCATAAATTATGTTCAGACTTTATTGATGGACCATAGAACTTTCGGCGAATGTCCGCCAGTTGTTCAAAGTCGCTCAAGAGAGAACCTCCGCGTTGAAAGGCAGTGGCCAGAAGTCAACCAGCATTTTAACTACACCCTCAAATCTTCGCTGATCAGTATGCAACATAGGATGATGATCAACATGTTCGATGATACCACAAAGTTCTGTGTATCTTTCATCGCATGTAATGTAGCACAAATTGGAATGGGTCGAATGGTGCAGGCATGGAATAACCACCCACTGGAAGGTAGGCCTTAAAAGTTGTCCATATATTGACCATGTTTAGGGATGGACCGTCTGATATTTAGGGGTGGATGGGTGGTGTCTGGAACCCAAATTGGATAGACATCATTAAATGTGCAAATTAGCTACAAGTCGACAGAACATTGCTATAAATTTTCTTCTGATGTTGTTAGATCACAGGGGACCCAGAGATCCGGTTGGTGCTGTTTGTATTGTTGTTTATGTTTATCAGTCTTGTTGTTGTTGACCAATAAAATTCAACAAACATAACTGTTGTGTTGTTGTTTTAAACTTAAAGTAGATGTCATAAGATATGCCACAAGGACACTAACATTATTTGACCAGATACAACTCTTTGCCAACATACACTACACTCTCTTCACATACTTAAGTATATATGAAGAGAGAGTAAATAATGATAATGCCCTTGCAGCGTTTATTCAAGGGTGATTTTGGAAGGGATAAACGGTCAATGTCGCTAGACTTAGGTTTCCCTTTAATAACAACAAGTGCCACATCCTTCATATTTGGTATGATGGGACGACTTATGACGACATATGCTGTACCTCATTAATTATGCACATATCTAATTTTTTGCAAGCCAACTGAGCTTGAGGTCTGATTTTTGGTAGATAGGGATAACTATGACATTCAATTCTTTTAACAAAATGGCAAATCACCTCAATGACCTTTGACTTAGATTTCACAAATACTACCATAGCCCTCCCTGTTATTGCATATTGTTATGTAGGTCATTTCCCCCCACACTCATCATGACCTGAGTTCAATTAGTCTAGAACATTCTCAAGGTCACTGCCCTTAATGACCTCACAACCTTGAATTCAATTAGTCATGTTTGGAATGTTCTGGAAAGTTGATTAGTTGTGTAAGAGAGATAATTTTAGAACAGTAATTAGCATGTCAATAAAAGTTCTAGATTGTTCTTATATGCTTATGTAAACACATGAGTATAAATACTGGGACAGCAGGCTTGCAGTCAGACTTTTGGGATTGTGTCTCTTGTGTGTTACTAAACTCCAGCAGTAGTCATTCTCAAGACTTTTCAAGACCTTCACTGCCAACGCTGGATTTATACTGTGGACTTTGTGCAGCTTCAAGCCTGCAAGGACTGTTCATTCATCCAACTGACTGTTACAACTCTGAGACTGGAGCTTTGCCGTCCAAGCTGAGATAAGTAGTCTGTACACTCTTAAAGCTTGTACTCTATCCCTGACTTAGCAATTAGTTTTATTTTTGTAATAAATTTTGTTTAAACGTTAACTGCTGAGTTCACCCTTTTGTTCGTTTTCTCTGCACGTAACAAATTGGGGGCTCGTCCGGGATACGAATATTTTGAGCCGTTTGACAACATTTTGCCAGCCTTTTCAAAACTACTGTACACTGTGCACTCAGCGAAATCCAATCATGGCGGAATTTAAACCAGACGAATTTATGGATGACCTTGATCAGGACACATTTAATTCCCTCAGAAAAGACAACCTCATAGCACTGGCAAATTTCCTTAAAGTAGAAGTTAAAAGATCTATGCGCAAGAGGGAAATACAGTACCGTATTGCCAAACATCTTGTTGATTTAGGCCAATTTGAGGAATCCACCTGAAAGATTATGAGCCCGAGTCTACCTCTGAACTCAGAAAATTAGAATTAGAAATGCAGACAAATTTGGAGATCAAGAAACTAGAATTACAAATGAGAGAGAAAGAATTACAAATGGAAAAAGAGAGACAGGCAGATTTGGAGCTTAAGAAATTGGATTTAGAAAAGGAAAGATTGCAAATGGAAGAAAGACAGAAAGAAAAAGAAAGGCAGGAAAGATTAGAAATGGAAGAAAGACAGAGAGAAAAAGAATTGCGATTAGAAGAACAGCGATTACAGGTAGAAATAAAACGTTTAGAGCTTGGACAGTCAGGAAAATTCTTCCTTCTGACAAGTTTGACATCACTAAGCATTTCAGGTTAGTTCCCCCTTTCCAAGAAAAGGATGTTGATAAATATTTCCTTCATTTTGAGAAAATTGCTCAGAGTCTGAATTGGCCTAAGGAGTCCTGGTCTATGCTTTTGCAGAGTGCTTTGGTGGGTAAAGCCAGAAAAATTTACATTCAGTTGTCAGTAGAGCAGGCTTCAAATTATGATTCTGTGAAGGAATTAATTCTCAAGGGTTATGAGTTGGTGCCTGAAGCGTACCGTCAGAAATTTAGGATTGTGAGAAGGTGAAAGATCAAACTTACGTGGAATTTGCTCGAACAAAAGAACAACTGTTTGATCGTTGGTGTTCTTCTGAAAAGGTCAGTCAGAATTATGACAAATTACGACAACTTGTTTTGATTGAGGAATTTAAAAGGTACATTCGGAGTGACATCAGGACGTTTATCAATGAACAAAAGGCAGATACATTAGAGGTTCCTGCACGTTTGGCCGATGATTATTCATTGACCCACAAATCTTCATTTCTCAGCTAACCATCCCAGTCCTTTTCATACAGAAACAATACAGGTAAATTTAACTCCTCCTTTTCATCCAAGAATTTTTCAAAGGACATTAGGAAATCAAATGAAAACAGTTCACAGAGTTCAAGTAACACTCCCACACCATCAGATCCCAAGTCTCAATCTCCTTCTGACAAACAGTTCGGTAGCTTTCTTGTAATAATTGTAAGAAAGATGGCCATTTAGTGTCAGATTGTTTCAAATTGAAAAGAAAACGTGAAGGTCAAAGTAGTCAAAGTGGATCTAAGCCAACCGGCTTTATTTCTTCATCAACTCAATTAGAGTCTAATAATGTGTGCAACACATTTTCTGAGGTTAAACCCCTCTTATCCCCAATTAATGAGGTCAAGGTCAATTCTTCTCAAGATAGCATTATGGGTATTTTCGAACCATTTATTCATGCGGCTTTTATATCCCTTTTTAGTGATGTTTCTTCCACTACCCCTGTCAAAATTCTAAGAGATACCGGGCCTTCCCAGTCTCTTTTGTTGGCAGATACCCTGCCATTTTCTGAAAAGTCATTTTCAGGTTCTAAAGTTCTTATTAAGGGGTTGATTGTAATGACTACATTCCTGTTCCTCTCCATAATGTCTATTTGTCTTCGGACTTTGTTTCTGGACCTGTGACTTTAGGTATTAGGCCTTTTTTGCCTTTTGAAGGGATTCACCTTCTTCTTGGAAACGACCTTGCTGGGGACAAGGTCATTACTAATCCACTTGTGACTGATAATCCTAGTTTAGATCAGGATCCAGAGCCAATTGAACAAGAGATACCCGATTTATTTCCTTCATGTGCTATTACTCGAGCCATGTCAAAGAAAACTTCTGAGAATCAAAATACTCTCAAAAATAATGTCACAGATGTTGACTTAAATGACACCTTTCTCAGTCAGGTGTTTGACACGGATCATTCCGTTATCCCTCGTGGATTTGAAACTTCCAGTAAAACTGCAGACCAAAGTCAGACATTTTCTAGATCAAATCTCATTGCAGAACAACACAAAGACCCAGATATTTTGTATTTGTTTGACAGGGTAGATGATGAAGATAAAACTTCAGATAGCTCTGTTTCCTATTATACAAATCTGGTATTCTCATGCGTAAATGGAGACCTCCAGATGTCTTGGTTGATGACGATTGGGCTATAAAACATCAAATTGTGGTTCCAAAGCCCTATCGTGCTGAAATATTGCGCCTGGCCCATGAGACCCCCTGGGCTGGTCATTTGGGAGTAAGGAAAACTTATCACAAAATTCTCAGTCACTTTTATTGGCCTAGTCTCAGGCAGGATGTAGCACATTTCTGTAAAACTTGTCACACATGTCAAATGGTAGGAAAGCCAAATCAGACCATTCCAAAGGCCCCTTTACAGCCATTCCTGCATTTCAAGAACCATTTAGTAGGATACTAATAGACTGTGTTGGGCCCCTACCAAAAACAAGATCAGGAAATGAGTACATGTTGACAATTATGTGTACATCAACTCGGTTCCCAGAAGCCATACCACTGAGAAACATAAAGACAAAGACTATAGTGAGAGCTTTAGTCAAATTTTTCACTTTATTCGGCCTCCCTAAATGTGTCCAGTCCGATCAAGGCTCCAACTTTATGTCTGGTATTTTTCAACAAGTAATGGATCAGCAAGGCATTAAACAGTATAGGTCATCCGCCTATCATCCAGAAAGTCAGGGTGCTCTTGAGCGATTTCATCAAACTTTGAAAAACATGATTAGGACCTACTGTTTTGACACAGAGAAGCAGCGGGATGAAAAAATTCATTTTCTGCTCTTTGCTGTTAGTGAGTCAATTCAAGAGTCTTTGTTTTAGTCCATTTATCTTGTATTTGGACACACAGTCCGTGGTCCACTTAAGCTCTTTAAAGAGAAATTCCTATCAGACGATGAAGATTGTCTGAATATTTTACAATATGTGTCAGATTTTTGTACAAAACTCTCTAAACCATGTGAATTAGCCAGAAAAAAAACTTGAGTTATCTCAGCTGTCCATGAAAATCAAATATGATAAAAACACCTCAAAACGGAAGTTTGAACCAGGTCAAAAAGTTCTTGTTCTACTTCCAATTCCTGCAAAACCACTCCATGCTCGTTACTTTGGGCCTTACCTAATTGATAAGAAATTGAGTGATTTAAATTACATCATAATAACACCTGACAGGCGAAAACAAAAACAGCTATGTCACATAAATATGCTTAAGCCATATTTGGATAGGGATAATCCTACTATAACTCAGCCTGTCAGTGCAGTCAGTTCAAACCATTATGAAGATAGTGATACTGAAACTGACTTGAGTGATAATACTCTAAACTCAAAGCTGGGCTCGGTCAAGCTTCAGAACTCAGAAATCCTGGAGAAGCTGGAGTCTACAAAGTTGGCACACCTCCAGCCAGAACAACAACAGGTGAAAGAACTGCTCCATGAATATAAACACCTGTTTCAAGATGTTCCAACGAGGACAAACGTCATCTATCACGACGTTGATGTTGGGGACAGTAAGCCTGTAAAACAACATCCATACAGACTGAATCCAACAAAAGCGAAATATCTCCAGGAAGAAGTCAAATACCTGCTGGACAATGACTTTATTGAACCCAGTAAAAGTAACTGGAGTTCGCCGTGCATACTTGTTCCCAAATCAGATCACAGTTACGTATGTGCACGGACTTTAGGAAGGTCAACACTTTAACAAAGACAGACACTTTCCCAATCCCGAGGATTGATGACTGCATCGACCGAGTGGGAAAAGCCAAGTATGTGACGAAATTTGACCTACTGAAGGGATTTTGGCAAGTCCCTCTGACGGATCGTGCTCGTGAAATATCCGCCTTTGTTACACCAGACGGATTGTTCCAGTACAAGGTGATGCCATTCGGAATGAAGAACTCTCCGGCAACGTTCCAACGGATGATCAACGACGTCATATCCGGGCTAGACGGGTGTGCAGCTTACGTTGACGACGTCGTCCTGTATAGTGACACCTGGGAGGAACACATCAAGCTCATGCGGAAGTTCTTTGAGAGACTGAGCAAAGCAATGTTGACTGTCAACCTTGCCAAATCTGAGTTTGGTGGGCAAGGGTAACTTACCTCGGACATACTGTAGGACAGGGTGAGGTAAAACCTGTTGATGCCAAAATCAGTGCCATTTCAAGTTTTCCCATACCAAACTGCAAACGACAACTGATGCGCTTTCTCGGTATGGCTGGTTACTACAGAAAATTCTGTCCAAATTTCTCCACAATTACTGAGCCTTTGACTAACTTACTTAAAAAGAAAGTAAAGTTTGTTTGGTCAGAGCAATGCCAACAGGCATTTGATACACTTAAAGCCATACTGCAAAGTGCTCCAGTGTTGTCTGCACCAGATTTCACTTTGCCATTCAAATTAGCTGTAGATGCTAGTGATACGGCTGCTGGTGCTGTTTTATTGCAAGAGGATAGTCATGGTATAGATCATCCTGTCTGCTATTTTTCACGCAAATTTAACAAATCCCAGAGAAACTACTCTACAATTGAAAAAGAGTGTTTATCTTTGATATTAGCTTTACAGCATTTTGAAGTTTATGTTACTTCTTCAAATCAGCCAATAGTGGTTTATATTGATCACAACCCTCTTGTTTTTCTGCAGAAATTTAAAGGCAAAAATCAGAGATTGCTAAGATGGAGTTTAATGTTACAGGAGTTTAATCTTGACATTAGACATATCAAAGGCAGAGACAATTTAATTGCAGACTGTCTCTCTCGTATTTAGAGTTTATTGTGTTCACTTTCAGAAGTTTTACTTTAGAGTAAAAAAAAAAAAAAAAATTTGAGTACTTAAATCTTTTTCAAGATTACATTCCAAAAGAAAGATTTTTCTTTGAAAAATTTTCTTTTTTTTGAAGAGGGGGTGTGTTATGTAGGTCATTTCCCCCCACACTCATCATGACCTGAGTTCAATTAGTCTAGAACATTCTCAAGGTCACTGCCCTTAATGACCTCACAACCTTGAATTCAATTAGTCATGTTTGGAATGTTCTGGAAAGTTGATTAGTTGTGTAAGAGAGATAATTTTAGAACAGTAATTAGCATGTCAATAAAAGTTCTAGATTGTTCTTATATGCTTATGTAAACACATGAGTATAAATACTGGGACAGCAGCTTGCAGTCAGATTTTTGGGATTGTGTCTCTTGTGTGTTACTAAACTCCAGCAGTAGTCATTCTCAAGACTTTTCAAGACCTTCACTGCCAACGCTGGATTTATACTGTGGACTTTGTGCAGCTTCAAGCCTGCAAGGACTGTTCATTCATCCAACTGACTGTTACAACTCTGAGACTGGAGCTTTGCCGTCCAAGCTGAGATAAGTAGTCTGTACACTCTTAAAGCTTGTACTCTATCCCTGACTTAGCAATTAGTTTTATTTTTGTAATAAATTTTGTTTAAACGTTAACTGCTGAGTTCACCCTTTTGTTCGTTTTCTCTGCACGTAACAATATATATTTCTCTATCGCCTCTAGTCAAAGCCAATTTTAGTGGTCAGCATTGGCAAACCTTACCGAGCAAATATGTCGCTTAATTCCTGATACTCGATAACATAGGCTTACATCCGTTCTGTCATGACTTTGTTTGACCACTCAGGAGCAGTATGAGACTTTATAAAGCTTCTATCAGCTCGGCCGTAAACTGTCTCGGGGAGAATATTAAAATCGCCGTAGAACCGTGCCACTCTAACACATCACTACGCATTTCCCAAATTACATTTATGCTGACTCATTGAATGGTAAATTTTGTTTAAAGAGGGAAATCAATCTGAATTCATGTTTGCCAGGTATAGAGTGTTCCATCTGCGGTAAATGTAGACGCAAAACAAAATTTGTACATTTTTGTCTTTATTTACTTTCCTGACGGGAGATTGGTAATACTGCAGCGGCATACTTGATGACTTCTGCCTTTAATGACGATTGCAATTTTCGTACTTTAGATACGGAAGATAGTCAGCTGTTTATTGGGCACTTTTCACAAGCTGCCCCAATAGAGTCAGTCATTTTCACGAACCTTACGTACGGCATGTTGTCAATCCTTTTTCCGGGTAAAATATTTTCTAACTGCTTGCTGACGGTCATTCCGATCTACATTCTTTGGTATGAAAAATGACCACCCTTTTCCGGGCACACTTGTGGTCTGCTACGCGCTGACAGCGATTCCAATCAAGGCACTTCTTATAAGGGAAATTATCAATCTCTTTCACGGCATACCTGTCTCCGGTAGCCTATTCAGTGCAATTACAATCGTCGCACTTTAAGTACTTGTAATTTGTGGCAATTGAATGAATGCACCTGTCGTCCAATCGCCGCCATCTGATATTAAAATAACATACTTGTGGTACTGAAGTTTGTCAACGTTTTACCGCACAATAGCTATTCTGGTCCCACCGCTGACATCTTTATTCACGCTCATATCAACGTTAAATTGTCTATTCTTTGTCGGATACACCTGTCACTGATTTCTGCCGTCCGACTTTCTTGTCAAAGACAATTTTAGTGGTCAGCATTGGCAAACCTTACCGAGCATATTGGTCGCCTAATTCCTGATACTCGACATCATAGGCCTACATCCGTTCTGTCATGACTTTGTTTGACCACTCAGGAGCAGTACAAGACTTTAAAAAGCTTCTATCAGCTCGGCCGTAAACTGTCTCGAGGAGAATATTAAAATCCCCGTAGAACCGTGCCACTCTAACACATCACTACGCATTTCCCCAATACATTTTAATACTGCAGCGGCATACTTGATGGCTTCTGCCTGTATATGACCGTCGTACTTTAGGTACGGAAGATACTAGTAATGTGCGGCAAATACTGACAAACTTCGGTACCCCAAGTACGGTTATTTGAATGTCACGATTGGACGACAGTTGCACTTACTTAAGGGCAACAAATTACACGTACTTAAAATGCAACGATTGTAATTGCATTGAAACGGCTGCCTGGGACAGGTATGCCGTGAGAGAGATTGAAAATTTCCCGTATAAGAAGCGCCTTGATTGGAATCGCTGTCAACCTGCAGCAGACCACAAGTGTGCCCGGAAAAGGGTGGTCATTTTCCATACCAAAGAATGTAGAGCGGAATGACTGTCAGCGGACAGTTAGTGAGAGTTTTACCCGCAAAAAGGATTGGCAATCTGCTGCCGTGAAATTGACTGACTCTATGGGGACAGCGTGTGACAATTGCCCAATAAACAACTGACTATCTTCCCTACCTAAAGTACGACAATTTCAATGGTCATATACAGGCAGAAGCCGTCAAGTAGGCCGCTGCTGTACTACCAATCGCCCGTTAGAAAAGTAACTAAAGACAAAAAATGTACAAATTTTGTTCTGCGTCTACGTTTACCGCAGATGGAATAATCTATACCTGGCAAACATGAATTTAGATTGATTTTTTTCTAAACGAAATTTACATTTCAATGAGTCAGCATAAATGTAATGGGATAAATGCATAGTGGTGTGTTGGGCTGGCACGGTTCTACGGGGGAATTTAATATTCTCCCCGAGGCAGTTTACGGCCGAGCTGATAAAAGCTTTATAAAGTCTCGTACTGCTCCTTAGTGGTCTAACAAACACTATGTGAAAAAGCCTGAATCCATTAAGCATTGTTGTGGATTCCTCCGTGGATTCAATCAGAATCCAAGGGAATCCAGAGATATCCATTGTGGGTACTCAGGGAATCCTAAGGTATCCAATTATGGATTCTTCTATATACGGAACACTTTAGAATCCACAGCAGAATCCATTACAGCATTTTAATGGATTCCATAAGACAGTCTCCTGAATAATCCTTGCAGGATTTCAATGGATTCTGCGTGAAATTAGTGATCATGGGAATCCACCCTCTTGCCTTAAATTTTCCCATGGTACCTTGCGTGAAATCGCATAAAATATCACTGCTCTGCTGTCATTCCTTTTAATTTTTTGAATTTCTCATGAATCGGTATTTACTTGAAACAGTAACCTGTACCTTTTGCACATTTTGTACTGTTTCATAATTTATTTTCATAATTGCATACCAAAATGACCTTGTATTCTGCTTCTAAACATGGCCTCTGTATCCTTTATGTTATTTTTGACAGATCCATTTCAAAAGGCCTTACTTCAGTGCAATTATCAACAATTACACTGGTAATGATGCATGGACATGCTTAGAAAATAGATATGGGGCAGTTAGTTCTATTATGGGGAAACAAACAGGACCAAGTTGATACACAATGTACAGCGCGGATATTTAATATCTTTTCTGCATTCTTCCATTTTGTGTTTACAGAATTATGTGCAGGCATATTGCCATAGGATGGTATGCACAATATCTACCATTATTGATTAAAATATATTACCGGTATTCTCATGATATACTAGTATTCTTTCATTTTACTCATACTCACATACGTGTTGTTCGGTCGCGCACAGAATTGCAACATCTAAGGCGGTTACTGTGACCAACTCTTTTTAGGGTTGGAAGCAGTGGCCGACTGGTTTTGTGTGAGGCCTATCAGCTAGGCGATGTTGCCGTCAGTGTGTGGGGGTTCGAATTCCGTTTGGGTTATAGTAAATTTAGATTTCTTTAACCTGAGTGGACAGTATTGCTGGTGGATATTTACTGTCCCCGAGTCTGTCTGATAGCTCAGTAAAAAGCTTCGTGCTTTTCCGATCACTATATGTGTGTACTATGTGTGTGTGTACTGTGTCTGTGTGTCGTCTGCTCCACGCACACCGTGTTGTTCGGTCGCGCACAGAATTGCAACATCTAAGTCGGTTACTGTGACCAACTCTTTTTAGGGTTGGAAGCAGTGGCCGACTGGTTTTGTGTGAGGCCTATCAGCTAGGCGATGTTGCCGTGAGTGTGTGGGGGTTCGAATCCCGTTTGGGTTATAGTAAATTTAGATTACACTACACACATCAACAATTTAAGTTCATACAACTGTTATGCAATTAAAAAAATAATGTCTTTTTTATTCACTGAACAATACTGTACCAATGAAATATTTACAATAATTGACACGTGTTAAACAAAAGCGGTGGTTTCTGAAAAAAATTCACATACAATAATAAAACCAGACTTTTTGAAACCAATATTTCAAGTCATTCATTGAACGTCTGCACAATTGTAGCAGCGATTTAAAAAAAAGACTTGGCAAAAGACAATGGTAAAAATCTTGCCAAAAATACAATTATGCAAACTTCACCACAATTTGAAACAGTCTTACTGAGCTGTACCCTAAAAACCTCCACACCAACTTTCAAATCAATTGGAGTTGTGGTCTCAGAGAAGATTTCTTGACCAAGAATAGAAAAAATTGCCCAAAAATACAATTATACAAATAATCACTGTTTATGATTCGTCGGTGTAATAATAGCCTGTATCTAGTCAATACCATACTCGTCTGAGTATAAGCCCCTACTCGAGTATAAGCCCCCCTACTGATTTCAGAGGATTTTAGAAAATGCATTACATCCCTGTATAAGCCCCTACCCTAGTGTAACTCAAATACAGAAAGGTTAGGAGAGTATGTTTGGTCAGTTAACTTGGTAAAATTACTTTAAGATAATAAAGAAACTATTAAAAGATGTTAAAACAATGGGAAACTGGAGTTCCCTTGACAGCATCTTAAGAAAAATTACACGTTTTCCCAGTACTATCTTGATTCTTTGACCCTGCTCACCCCCATCGCCTAAATAGAATAGTCTCACTCACGTCCGCCATTGTTTATTTTCATTCAGGGCCATGATGTTTTTATGCTCAAAACATGCAGTTTCTATTGTTTGAAGCAATTATCCTTTCATTTGTGAAGACTTTTCCTGGTGACTATTACAATTTTCACTGCTATGTTGTTGTTTTCGCAAGATATAGACAGTTTCATACTGGAATATTGAGTTGCCTTTCCGTGTAGGCAATGCATGCCTGTTCACATTACTGTTGATCAGCAGCATACATGACGTCTTTGTTTCAAGTTTGGGGTTTTTTCGACACTGAAATTTCACCAAAATGTCACTTCTCTATTCAGAGATTGTACAATCAATTTCTGTGGATGTGTAAGTAGATTTTGAAAGCGATAGAAAGATCGAGTGGTGTTGAAAAAAATCGTGCATAAAATTAGCATAAATTAAGCGTCCATGGCAGATAACATGCAGTTGCTCGAGTATAAGCCCCTCCCCTAGTTTTACTGCTGTTAAGTGTTGCCGAACCGGGGGGCTTATAATCGGACGGGTACGGTAAAATTCAAAAGTTGAGTGGTCTTTGTTCAAAACAAAAAATGCATCATTGAGCTTTTAGCAGAATCAAGAAAATGCAAAAACATATGCTTATACATTAAACATTGTCCTGTAATGAGTTGTCAGCGCTGTTGATATTGTCATTTGTCTGTATAACGGCTCATGGCCCACCATCCTCATCCTCACGCTCTGGTCTGATTGAGGCCACGCCCTCAATACAAGGTAGCCTCAATATGCATTTCCTTTGATGCAAGTGTTTTTCCATACTGTACGCAGTTTCACATCTTTCTCTATCCCATGGCAAGTGTCTCTGAATAAAGGCACCACCCTTGCAACTTCTGTCCTGCTCGCTGTCCTCAGAAGAAACACACACAACTATCAAATGTGTTCATCTTCATGCTAGTCCTTGGATAGCCCCGTTTATGTCCTTCAATTTCTGTAAATAACGATACACAGAATAAATCATTAGAATTGTAAATTATCCATTTAGTTTGTTTTTGTTTAAATCTGTGTATTTATAGACCTTTGATAATTCATTTGAAAGTACTTCATTAGACTACAATTGTTAAAAGTTGATATGTATGCAAGAAATTTGATTTCTGAATTTCACTGAAATGTTGCTTCACTATATATTGGAGTCTATGTGAATAATTTTTTTACAATGCTTAACAAACACATTCTGTGCTTTCTGAGGTGTTTGACAATTGATACAAATGTACTTGATTCAAATAGGGTGTTTGAAAGTTCAGATGTGGACAACAGTCATGATATTGGAATTTCAACTAAACTTATTTCACTTTTCATAGTACTAGTGGTCAACAGGTCACTGTTAAATATTTTCCCTGACTAAACTTGCTATATCTCTAATATGTCAGTAATAGAAATTGTTCATTGCCCTCAGTGAGCTCGATTTACAATAAGACAAGCCTCAGAGTTGCCAAGGCAAGATGTTTATGTGACAGATAATTATACTTTTGTTCAGATTTACAGTTAAATGACTACCGAGAGAGAAATAATGCAGAGAATCATTTTATCTCCAAGAAAAGTTTTTGAACACTTAAACTGCTTTTTTAACAGGACAAATACTTAGCAAAATTAAGGGACCCCAATGGTGTTGGAAAAATACATGACCCCCTTTGCACTTTTCAAATTTAAGGTGAACCCCACACCGTTCAAATTGTGCTGGCTGTAATAACTGAATGCTCCCTTGATGAATAAACTGGTCATCTATGTACTGTTGCACATCAATCTGATAAGTTTATGCCATAATATACAAATATGAAGATAAAAACGTTTTTTTCACTGATTCATTGACTATTTCATTGACTAAATATTCCTGTTTTTGTAAGGAGAGACTAACATCAATGTATCTCCAAGACACATGGTGTATGCATGGTCATGCTTCCACTATTATTTTGCGAAACATATCATCAATTAATGCTTCAGCAAATGGACCAAGTTTTTTTACGTTGGTCGAGAACTAATACAGTAAAACATATACGTTAGAATATTAAATCTGTCAAATTAGGATGGAATATTGAGGTAGAAATATTTTTGTATCATGCAGCTTTGATCTACAGTGCCTTGTAACATTTACATATATTGAACAAAAAGAGGGCATGTCACGCTGCGGAATCACCCAAATCAAAGATTGAAGTGACTGCGTATGGGTGCCAGTAATAGTATGGATTAAGAGTTAATCTCTCAGTACTTGATCTAGAAGTCATTGGTGATGACATACATGTAGTCCCCGCTGGATTATGGCATTTGAATTATGGTGATTGAATAACAATAACATGCTTGCTAGATTCATTACAGGGGAGAGCAGTGAATTTGTTAAATGTTTTGAAATCACATGCTAGTGATCTGTTGGGGGTCATGTTTGTGTATTTGGGACAGTACAATTATGAAAACATATATATTATGCTACACTTTTTGAAAAAAGCAATGGTTTTCTTGCACACTGTATGTCGTTCCGAAAATAGTTTCGTTCAATTGTAGTCAAAGATAAAATTATGGTTTTTGAGCAAGTCATGTAATCTGGAACATGTTATCAGAACAGAGGATTGTTTCATCTTTCATTACACATTTTGTAACATACTCTGCAACCTCAGTTTGTCTTGTGATATTGTTTCAAAGTTTTGTTTCCCAGACAAGGTTCATAAAACACACTTCATGGATTCATTCAATAGTATTTTGGCCAGTGTCAGGAGACAGTATAAAAAGGAACGTTTCCTTGGTTTGACTATGCAATTATTGTATGTCATGTACATTTGTGTTTGATACTCATGTACATGTAAGAGCCCCTGAAGTTGTTTCAACACTATGCTTTTCTATAATAATTTCCAGGGTTTACATATTTCACTGTGATTTCAAAATTTGACATGGGCTAAGCTACATCACTATCGATTACATCTGTATCTTCAAAAAAAGATTATAAAGGCAGATTTTGTTGCTTATGGCTGTTAGGTGCCCGTCAAATATAACCAAACATCAAAGTTCAGCTAAGTAAAATTGTCGTACTTGTGTCGTGATGGTTCTGCATAACCATGTTCATGTACCGGTACTATAATTCACCAACACTGGTAATTGGGTTAACTTGCCCTTTAAAGTTTACTACTTTAGACTAAAAACTTATCAGTGCAGACTTTGTAGTACATACCTCTCATATTGTTCCCAGTTGTTGGCATGCCTTTTTGTGTGACTGTCATTCCTTTGGGCACTACACTTTCCCTATTTGTTCAACGCCTAATAAATACATGTACTTCCAGGGGACCTGCAACTTCCAAGAAAATAAAAAAAAAGTTAAAAATCCTACCGAGAAAAATCAAATTATTTCAAACACAGATGATGAATCACATTTCAAGCCACAATAATGACGATGAATAACCATATTAATCTGACAGTCCATCGACACATATTTGAATCAGAAATATATCAAGCATTTTCATGGCCTAAAAAGGCTCAACATAATTGGATTCACACTGCACTATGCATTCCTGCAGTATCTCAGAGCTGGTAGACTGTCAGACCATTGATGAAAAATTGACTCTTTTTACATCGATGGTTATATAAATATCCAAAATGTGCATGTTGAAAATAACACCACACTTCATTTTCAGCAGAAATAGAAATAATTTAGAAAGTTAAAAATTAAATGATGCAAAATAAAATTACATATCATGTTTAGGTAAGATTAGAATTAATCTCATGTTAACTTAAAGCCCCCACTAGCTGTATCTTCCAGCATTGTTTTTTTTATTTTACATTCATACGAAATAAGTTTGTGGGAATGTACTGATTTTGGTGATGTATACACTTTTTATTAACTACCCACTGGGACTGTACATGCAACTTTGGCCAAGAAAGAGATTGCAATGTGATTAAATATTTGCCCTAACATTAAATCCAATCACCGTACATACGAGCAAAAACCCTTGATAAAACCCTGAATGCCCGAAGAGAATTGCATGACGTAATTACTCTGCATATTTAGCCATTGCAACGCTGGTTTTAAAATATGGATAAATCTTTTTATAACAAAAATGGTTATCGAAAAATAATTCAAAGTGCTAATTTTTTAGTAACATATAGAAAAAGAATGGGCGGATGACGAGATAATTCAAAGAACCATTCCCCAAGGGGTGGGGGGAGGGAGAGACAAAGCAGACGACCAGAAACGGCTCATCTGTCGACTCTAAATGGAGTGTCCCTCATCTAACAAACAATAGTTGTGCATACACACTTTCATGTTCTCAGGGGCACTAAATTAAACTTCAAACACACTTTCATGTTCTAGGGGCACTATATGAAATTTAAATTTATCCTTTCAACTTAGAGTCATAAACTACACACTACAATTTTCCTGTTCTCACAACCCCCTTTGAACTCGAATCGTGAGTTACCGGTAATTAGAAACTGCAATGGAGGTACATTTTGTAGGAAGGGATCGCAAATCCGAGTAGCCGTTTTCTGCTGTCAATTGTGCAGTCTTGGGAAAATAATTGAGAATGGTCAAAATCTAAAAGCCAACAACCTCTTAACCAGTCATTGGGAAAAATGTCGGGAAAAATTCTTGGAAACGGTCTTTGCATACATAAAAACATGCACTGTACTTATAATTTTGAAAACTCATGCCGTGCCAATCTTTACCAGCAACAATTTTTAGAGGAGGTGTTTTCAATTCAGGTTTCGAATCATGCAGAATGCCTTATCGAAATCTCATGCACGATTATTGGTACATCTGTAACTTACAGGCAGGCATAATATCTTAACTGTTTATGAGACTCCCTAGATCAGACCTTCTAGTCAATGCACCAAAACCCGAAAACTTTACGTCATCATCTGGGCATTTCTCCCGGCATGCTTTGTGGAGGCTGAAAAGGTCTCCATATTGCCTGATTTTGATATTTATTTTCATGGATAACTTCAACAACTCACTGCTGATTAAATTTTTGGTGGATATAAGGTGGTGCAAAGGAAGTTGGGTAGAAAGGACTGATGTAAAGTCAACAGTGCATTGGAGCTGTATGCATGTGGCATTGCCCATGAATGTAAATGATGGGTATGCCCTCAAATTGAAGCCTACAATGTCACAGTCCATACAAACGTTGAACACTGCAAGGAAAGCATCCATGCAGGTCAGTTATGCTCGTTTTGAACAGCATCATTTTCTGATTTTCAAGAGCAAACCCTTTGGTCAGAACAAATGATCATAAATGTCCTAATACATACAAGTTACTGGTATGTTTAACCCTTTTCCTGCCAAGTCCATATTTCATCACCAGGTCAAGATGGTTAAAATTAATGAAACACAACATATTTCATATTTTATCATAATACTGTACATTTGAAAGCTGTTGAAAACTGTAAACTTGATTCTTTTGGACTAAAGATGCTATAACAGACCAAGCCAAGTGGGTGAAAATATGTCATGTTTTGGCTCAATACTGGTTTTTACTGACTTGGCTGATGGGGAAGGGATACTGTCTGGCAGGAAAAGGGTTTTAATAAAATTCGATATATCGATTACTTTATTTAGGTCACATATTGATAGACTATAGTATTTTCCACAGAAAATTCAAGGTTTTTACATGTATATTGACAATGGCCGCCCCTGATTTTCTTAAATGACCCCTTGGGACAGGAGTACAGGCCCACATTTATGATTGTCCCCCTGTTTTGACATCCTAGATTGAATGTTCACCCTAGAGGTGAATGTTTTCAACTATGACATTGTATGTTCTCTCTCCTTGTTAATATTACCAATTTTTGAAAAGGGGCGATAATCAAAATGGCTGTTAAAATTTGAGTTTACTGTATAAATGTTTCTCAAAGGAATGTTTCCTAATGCAGTAAAAGCCAATATCCCTTCAGAGGGTAGAATTCAGAGAAAACCACGACAAAATGGGAACATATTCTGAGGTCAACAAATTTCACGAGTTACAGCTAGTGGGGCATTAAACATGCTATGTCATGTTAATTTGCACTATTTATAACCTTATAAATTAATGCTATTATTGTGACAGAGGAAATAAATTGACAACACGGATATAATGCCTCTATAGTAAAAAAGATAAAAAAATATCAAGGGGCTCTTTTCTGTCATTGAGCCATAGTACATACATAAATTTGAGTGACAAGAATTAGGAGACTTGTGGGATTGAATTCAAAAATCTACAAACATATTCCACTTATTGCAATTTCAAAAGAAAGGATAGCAACACATCATAATCTTATTGTTAACCTTCATGCACAGCCATTTTGAGTAGAGGTTAAACAAACAATAGAGCGTATCAATCATGTGTTCCTAGAATTATTTTTCATGGGGACTGAACAGAAATTACTGGGGAAAATTTTTTTTTTGGTGGGTCGCTATTTTAAAAAAAAAGCATTTTTGAATTGTCATGCATACCTTTGGGGCAGGGTTATCATTTTGCGCAACTATTGCAACTATTTGAAAACAAGATGTGGCCAATACATTGCTTCACCAAAAAATATCAAATCATGATACATTGGAATCTGTTAGGCAAGATATTGACAGTTTTCCCCTATACAATGTACCAGGTTTGATAATTTATGTGATTTTTGTACCCTTTAAATTTTGAGGTAATATATATCTGTGTACAAGAAATTTGATTTTTGGATTCCATCAAAAATTTTTATTCACTATACATTGTAGTCTGTTGAAACCATGATTTTTCAATACACAACTCGCTATATATCTGTAGACGTGTGCTCTCAGCTTGAGGGAAAATCCATTAATGATATTCCACGCCAGAATTTAAATATACTGTTATGATATAATAGCAATAAATCACACCAAGCGACGGTGTACCACTTGATTTTGACCATTTCACTTCATATATGCACTCGCTATCGCTCATGCATATATGCCGTGAACTGGTCAAAATCTCGTGGTATACCGTCGCTGGGTGTGCTTTATTGCTTAAATACAACACAAGCTAGACCTGTGCTCTTATTAATGTTTGGCAATTGATATTAATGTACATTATGAGAATAATGGTTAAAGAGCAGATGTGAACAACAAATATGATATTCAACTTTCACTCTACTGATTATTTCTATTTGGTTAAAGGTATTCTTTAAAAGTTCAAAGTCAAATGAGAACTTATATGTCAATAATTAAGATATCATTTATACAGACTGTGACTCACAGGTCATACAAAAATTTGGGAGGGAGAATCATTTTCTTGCTAACACTTTTTGAAGGGGCATTATTTTCCATGGATTTAAAAAGGCACTTTTGCTGATCCCTAGAATTGCCTTTGTTCTAGTATGTAAGAGGACTATGGAGGGTTGATAGCCTGTTGTTTTCCATTGAAATTGTAATCTGGTGTGTAAATTTTCTGGTGAGACAATCAGGTGCCAACACAGGCCTTTAAAAACACCAACCAAACCCCCCCTCGGCCTTAATTTTTGTCCGGTCCCTTACATGAATCAACAGTCATCCCGGGGTGCAAACCACTAAAAGTCACATTAGCATAAAGTGACCTGGAAATTCGATGTTCATTGAAATTATCAGGAATATCGATGATTTAAAACAAACAAACGTTAGATACTTTGCCAGATCATGGCAAAGTATCTAACGTCTGGCCAGATACAGACATTGCTGAACACGTTCATACAAGAAGGAGTAGACGTATCTTATTCTTAGACACAATTGGGCTGGTTTAAAATAAGACAGCAGCTATACATACCTGGTACATAATATTGTACACAAGAGCCGTCCAGCTGATGCAGGTCTCAGCAACGATCGAGGGCTTGAAGTGTGTGTCGACCTATCGCTGGTGCGGAAAAGAGGTACTCTCTTCCGTTTTGGCGAGTTTCGTCCTGGTTGAACGGAGAATAAAGCTTGCTGCTTGTCGGACATGTCGTAACTGCATGACACGGTCGATGACACACTGGCACTAGATTCAAACGTACCGCATAGTCGTAGTGATGGTCCAGGAATTCAAGGGTAGACTCTTTAGCAGACATTCCTAAAAACCGACGGGACATGTCAGTAGAAGCTAAAATATCGACAACTGAAGATTATTGACGGCACGATCACGGGGTAGGAATGGTACGATGTACAGATGTAAGCGATGCGGCACCACGCCAATCGTAACAATGGCGTCTTCTGAGTATGACTCCTTAAGTGCTCAAGTATTCACGAAATGGACTTTGCAAAGAATTTGATGATAACTATCATTTTTTACTCAATCTTGAAGAAAATGCTATTTTTTTTTGCTCTCGTTAGACAAAAATATTGCTAACTGAACCATATTTTTCGTGTTTCGCCAGATAAAGGTACATCATTGTACACATTGACCCCCTAGCATCAGGCTACAGTCCAGCCTCTCTGCATGTACACTAAGCAGCTTACGCATTTTTTATCTTCATGAATATTCCGTGTTACGCACACAGACGTGCCCAACCAGTGCACTGAGCTGGATATTTGGCGAGATGTTTTTCAAGATGGTAAAAAATAGCAGCTATTTTGCCTAATTAAAACTTTGGGAAATAATCGTGTGTGAGTCATACGAAGTAGGCCTATATTGCTTGTATTTTGAGGACGGTTTTGAAGAATTCATTCGATTTTTGTTGCATGTGATTCCTATTTAACTACTTCAAATAAACGAAATCTCTTCTATGATCTTGCTTTCGTAGATATGTATGTGCGTGTTGTTATGTAGGTCATTTCCCCCCACACTCATCATGACCTGAGTTCAATTAGTCTAGAACATTCTCAAGGTCACTGCCCTTAATGACCTAACAACCTTGAATTCAATTAGTCATGTTTGGAATGTTCTGGAAATTCAGTTAGCTGTGTAAGAGAGATAATTTTAGAACAGTAATTAGCATGTCAATAAAAGTTCTAGATTGTTCTTATATGCCCTTATGTAAGCGCATGTGTATAAAAGGGGACGTGCACAGCTTCCAGTCAGACTTTTGGGATCGTGTCTCTTGTGTGTTACTAAACTCCAGCAGTAGTCATTCTCAAGACTTTTCAAGACCTTCACTGTCAACGCTGGATTTATACTGTGGACTTTGTGCAGCTTCAAGCCTGCAAGCCAAAGGACTGTTCATTCATCCTACTGACTGTTACAACTCTGAGACTGGAGCTTTGCCGTCCCAGCTGAGATAAGTAGTCTGTACACTTTTAAAGCTTGTACTCTATCCCTGACTTAGCAATTAGTTTTATTTTCGTAATAAATTTTGTTTAAACGTTAACTGCTGAGTTCACCCTTTTGTTCGTTTTCTCTGCACGTAACAAAATTGGGGGCTCGTCCGGGATACGAATATTTTGAGCCGTTTGACAACATTTTGACAGCCTTTTCAAAACTACTGTACACTGTGAACTCAGTGAAATTCAATCATGGCGGAATTCAAGCCAGACGAATTTATGGATGACCTTGATCAGGACACATTTAATTCCCTCAGAAAAGACAACCTCATAGCACTGGCCAATTTCCTTAAAGTAGATGTCAAAAGATCTATGCGCAAGCGGGAAATACAGTATCACATTGCAAAACATTTAGTTAATTTAGGCCAATTTGAGGAATCCACCTTGAAAGATTATGAGCCCGAGTCTACCTTCGAACTAAGAAAATTAGAATTAGAATTGCAGACAAATTTGGAGATTAAGAAACTAGAATTACAAATGGAAGAAAGACAGAAAGAAAAAGAAAGGCAGGAAAGATTAGAAATGGAAGAAAGACAGAGAGAAAAAGAATTGCGATTAGAAGAACAGCGACTACAGGTAGAAATAAAACGTTTAGAGCTTGGACAGTCAGGAAAATTCTTCCCTTCAGACAAGTTTGACATCACTAAGCATTTCAGGCTAGTTTCCCCTTTCCAAGAAAAGGATGTTGATAAATATTTCCTTCATTTTGAGAAAATTGCTCAGAGTCTGAATTGGCCTAAGGAGTCCTGGTCTATGCTTTTGCAGAGTGCTTTGGTGGGTAAAGCCAGAGAAATTTACATTCAGTTGTCAGTAGAGCAGGCTTCAGATTATGATTCTGTGAAGGAGTTAATTCTCAAGGGTTATGAGTTGGTGCCTGAAGCTTACCGTCAGAAATTTAGGGATTGTGAGAAGGTGAAGGATCAAACTTATGTTGAATTTGCTCGAACAAAAGAACAACTGTTTGATCGTTGGTGCTCTTCTGAAAAGGTCAGTCAGAATTATGAAAAATTACGACAGCTTGTTTTGATTGAGGAATTTAAAAGGTGCATCCGGAGTGACATCAAGACATTTATCAATGAATTAGAGGTTGCTGCACGTTTGGCCGATGATTATTCATTGACTCACAAATCTTCATTTCTCAGCAAACCATCCCAGTCCTTTTCCTACAGAAACAATGCAGGTAAATTTAACTCCTCCTTTTCATCCAAGAGTTTCTCAAAGGAGAGTAGGAAATCAAATGACAGCAGTTCACAGAGTTCAAGTAACACTCCCACATCATCAGATCCCAAGTCTCAATCTCCTTCTGACAAACAGTTCGGTACACTTTCTTGTAATTATTGTAAGAAAGACGGCCATTTAATGTCAGATTGTTTCAAATTGAAAAGAAAACGTGAAGGTCAAAGTAGTCAAAGTGGATCTAAGCCCACCGGCTTTATTTCTTCATCAACTCGATTAGAGTCTAATAATGTGTGCAACACATTTTCTGAGGTTAAACCCCTCTCATCACCATTAATGAGGTCAAGGTCAATTCTTCTCAGATAGCATTATGGGTATTTTCGAACCATTTATTCATGATGGTTTTATATCACTTTCTAGTGATTTTTCTTCCGCTACCCCTGTCAAAATTCTAAGAGATACCGGGGCTTCCCAGTCTCTTTGTTGGCAGATACCCTGCCGTTTTCTGAAAAGTCATTTTCAGGTTCTAAAGTTCTTATTAAGGGGGTAGATTGTAATGACTACATTCCTGCTCCTCTCCATAATGTCTATTTGCTTCGGACTTTGTTTTGGACCTGTGACTTTAGGTATTAGGCCTTTTTTGCCTTTTGAAGGATTCACCTTCTTCTTGGAAACGACCTTGCTGGGGACAAGGTCATTACTAATCCACTTGTGACTGATAATCCTAGTTTGTATCAGGATCCAGAGCCAATTGAACTAGAGATACCTGATATATTTCCTTCGTGTGCTATTACTCGAGCCATGTCAAAGAAAACTTCTGAGAATCAAAATACTCTCAAAAATAATGTCACAGATGTTGACTTAAATGACACCTTTCTCAGTCAGGTGTTTGACACGGATCATTCCGTTATCCCTCGTGGATTTGAATCTTCCAGTAAACTTCTGCTGACCAAAGTCAGACATTTTCTAGATCAAATCTCATTGCAGAACAACACAAAGACCCAGATATTTTGTCTTTGTTTGACAGGGTAGATGATGAAGATAAAACTTCAGATAGCTCTGTTTCCTATTATACAAAATCTGGTATTCTCATGCGTAAATGGAGACCTCCAGATGTCTTGGTTGATGACGATTGGGCTATAAAACATCAAATTGTGGTTCCAAAGCCCTATCGTGCTGAAATATTGCGCCTGGCCCATGAGACCCCCTGGGCTGGTCATTTGGGAGTAAGGAAAACTTATAATAAAATTCTCAGTCACTTTTATTGGCCTAATCTCAGGCAGGATGTAGCACATTTCTGTAAAACTTGTCACACATGTCAAATGGTAGGAAAACCAAATCAGACCATTCCAAAGGCCCCTTTACAGCCAATTCCTGCATTTCAAGAACCATTTAGTAGGATACTAATAGACTGTGTTGGGCCCCTACCAAAAACAAGATCAGGAAATGAGTACATGTTGACAATTATGTGTACATCAACTCGGTTCCCAGAAGCCATACCACTGAGAAACATAAAGACAAAGACTATAGTAAGAGCTTTAGTCAAATTTTTCACTTTATTTGGCCTCCCTAAATGTGTCCAGTCCGATCAAGGCTCCAACTTTATGTCTGGTATTTTTCAACAAGTAATGGATCAGCTAGGCATTAAACAGTATAGGTCATCCGCCTATCATCCAGAAAGTCAGGGTGCTCTTGAGCGATTTCATCAAACTTTGAAAAACATGATTAGGACCTACTGTTTTGACACAGAGAAGCAGTGGGATGAAGGAATTCATTTTCTGCTCTTTGCTGTTAGAGAGTCAATTCAAGAGTCTCTTGGTTTTAGCCCATTTGAGCTTGTATTTGGACATACAGTCCGTGGCCCACTTAAGCTTGTTAAAGAGAAATTCCTATCAGACGATGATGATTGTCTGAATATTTTGCAATATGTGTCAGATTTTCGTACAAAACTCTCTAAAGCATGTGAATTAGCCAGAGAAAATCTTGAGTCATCTCAGCAGTCAATGAAAACCAAATACGATAAAAACACCTCAAAACGAAAGTTTGAACCAGGTCAAAAGGTTCTTGTTCTACTTCCAATTCCTGGAAAACCACTCCATGCTCGTTACTTTGGGCCATACCTAATTGATAAGAAATTGAGTGATTTAAATTACATCATAATAACACCTGACAGGCGAAAACAAAAACAGCTATGTCACATAAATATGCTTAAGCCATATTTGGATAGGGATAATCCTACTATAACTCAGCCTGTCAGTACCGTCAGTTCTGGCCATTATGAAGATAGTGATACTGAAACTGACTTGAGTGATAATACTCTAAACTCAAAGCTGGGCTCGGTCAAGCTTCAGAACTCAGAAATCCTGGAGAAGCTGGAGTCTACAAAGTTGGCACACCTCCAGCCAGAACAACAACAACAGGTGAAAGAACTGCTCCACGAATATAAACACCTGTTTCAAGATGTTCCAACGAGGACAACATCATCTATCACGACGTTGATGTTGGGGACAGTAAGCCTGTAAAACAACATCCATACAGACTGAATCCAACAAAAGCGAAATATCTCCAGGAAGAAGTCAAATACCTGCTGGACAATGACTTTATTGAACCCAGTAAAGTAACTGGAGTTCGCCGTGCATACTTGTTCCCAAATCAGATCACAGTTATCGTATGTGCACGGACTTTAGGAAGGTCAACACTTTAACAAAGACAGACACTTTCCCAATCCGAGGATTGATGACTGCGTCGACCGAGTGGGAAAAGCCAAGTACGTGACGAAATTTGATCTACTGAAGGGATTTTGGCAAGTCCCTCTGACGGATCGTGCTCGTGAAATATCCGCCTTTGTTACACAAGACGGATTGTTCCAGTACAAGGTGATGCCATTCGGAATGAAGAACTCTCCGGCAACGTTCCAACGGATGATCAACGACGTCATATCCGGGCTAGACGGGTGTGCAGCCTACGTTGACGACGTCGTCCTGTATAGTGACACCTGGGAGGAACACATCAAGCTCATGCGGAAGTTCTTTGAGAGACTGAGCAAAGCAATGTTTGACTGTCAACCTTGCCAAATCTGAGTTTGGTAGGGCAAGGGTAACTTACCTCGGACATACTGTAGGACAGGGTGAGGTAAAACCTGTTGATGCCAAAATCAGTGCCATTTCAAGTTTTCCCATACCAAACTGCAAACGACAACTGATGCGCTTTCTCGGTATGGCTGGTTACTACAGAAAATTCTGTCCAAATTTCTCCACAATTACTGAGCCTTTGACTAACTTACTTAAAAAGAAAGTAAAGTTTGTTTGGTCAGAGCAATGCCAACAGGCATTTGATACACTTAAAGCCATACTGCAAAGTGCTCCAGTGTTGTGTCTGCACCAGATTTCACTTTGCCATTCAAATTAGCTGTAGATGCTAGTGATACGGCTGCTGGTGCTGTTTTATTGCAAGAGGATAGTCATGGTGTAGATCATCCTGTTTGCTATTTTTCACGCAAATTTAACAAATCTCAGAGAAACTACTCTACAATTGAAAAAGAGTGTTTATCTTTGATATTGGCTTTACAGCATTTTGAAGTTTATGTTACTTCTTCAAATCAGGCAATAGTGGTTTATATTGATCACAACCCTCTTGTATTTCTACAGAAATTTAAAGGCAAAAATCAGAGATTGCTAAGATGGAGTTTAATGTTACAGGAGTTTAATCTTGATATTAGACATATCAAAGGCAGAGACAATTTAATTGCAGACTGTCTTTCTCGTATTTAGAGTTTATTGTTGTTCACTTTCAAGAAGTTTTACTTTAGAGTTAAAAAAAAAAATTGAGTACTTAAATCTTTTTCAAGATTACATTCCAAAAGAAAGATTTTTCTTTGAAAAATTTTCCTTTTTGAAGAGGGGGTGTGTTATGTAGGTCATTTCCCCCCACACTCATCATGACCTGAGTTCAATTAGTCTAGAACATTCTCAAGGTCACTGCCCTTAATGACCTAACAACCTTGAATTCAATTAGTCATGTTTGGAATGTTCTGGAAATTCAGTTAGCTGTGTAAGAGAGATAATTTTAGAACAGTAATTAGCATGTCAATAAAAGTTCTAGATTGTTCTTATATGCCCTTATGTAAGCGCATGTGTATAAAAGGGGACGTGCAAAGCTTCCAGTCAGACTTTTGGGATCGTGTCTCTTGTGTGTTACTAAACTCCAGCAGTAGTCATTCTCAAGACTTGTCAAGACCTTCACTGTCAACGCTGGATTTATACTGTGGACTTTGTGCAGCTTCAAGCCTGCAAGCCAAAGGACTGTTCATTCATCCTACTGACTGTTACAACTCTGAGACTGGAGCTTTGCCGTCCCAGCTGAGATAAGTAGTCTGTACACTTTTAAAGCTTGTACTCTATCCCTGACTTAGCAATTAGTTTTATTTTCGTAATAAATTTTGTTTAAACGTTAACTGCTGAGTTCACCCTTTTGTTCGTTTTCTCTGCACGTAACAGTGTGTATGTTAGACGGGTTGAACTGTGCAAAGTGGCTAGTAGGCCTATAACATTGATATTAACATTGATAGTGCACTGCAGATACAGCCAATCGTGCACCTTGTATTCTCTTTCTTATTGTACATACAACATTCTTACTGTTGCAATAGCCAGATTTGGATTCATATCAACACCAACAATGTTGCTATGTACACGCCGGCTATGCTCAAAAATAGTATGGAGGAAATTGAGAATAATACAGTTCATATACAAAGAAAAATAAATTGAAAGAAAGAACTGCAGTACAATATTTCATCCTCATTTGACCGATGTCGTATCCTAACCTAGGCCTACTGAAATTAGTTTCTGACGAACATACAAGGACGTGTATCATTCACCAAGGTGGTGCAATGTGTTTCGAGACATTGCAGAAATATTGTAGTTCTGACGATGTTCTCCATGTCAGCTTACGTATATAGGAGATATACCGGTATCTTTCCGAACGATAATGTGGATACACACAGCGAGGTCTACGCGAAAAGATGATGAATCAATGGAATAAAAAACGGTTTTTGGAGATCATATCTGTATTATTTCATCAATTCTAAACATGGTTTGAAATCGGTCTCATACAATAACTACCAACTTGTACTGACGGGCCTGGAAAAGCGAAATTCTAGCACTTTTTTATGAAACCCATTATCGTATATCATCGGGTCACGGTCGCAATTTTACATGCGGGACTGAGCTCGGAGTTCACTATGACTTGATGTGGGATTTGATGGAACACGAAGGTAAATGTAGAAAGTGGAAAAGACGTTTTCTTGAGCAATTGTCGCTCCAGTCGCGGTGTCTTTTCCCATGCACCCGCTTTTTCGGAAAAGTATTTTTAATAAAACTGTGCACATTTTAAAACTTCGAAGTTCATCGTCTAAAAGTTTATTTCATATACAACAGTACGGTACACTGATAGTTCTCGAAACAAATAAAAAAAATTCGTCTAACTCTGAAATTAAACTAGTCGATGGTGTCTTCTGAACGTCCTCGAACACCTGACTGCGACCCTGTTTGCTTTGCGTTAGGTAATTCAGAATTAATCACGATAGATAGATGCATCACAATTTACAGATTCACGTGACTGAACTATCTTGTGATTAGTTTGTTAATTGATGTTTGGGGCGCGGCGGCGAAAGTCCAAGGCCTAAAAGAGAAGTACGCAGTCCACATATTTTCGAAGAAATAACCACTGCTTTCCATATAATGTGCAAAATCCGGCCCTGACGAATGCTGCCGCCCTGCTTCCGAGAATAACTTTCGAGCTTTGAAGCAAGCAACAGTAGCAATGCCGCTAAAGAGCCTTGACTAGCCCCGAGTCGATTTTTGATGTGGTTGAAGCACGGTCTGAAGAACGAGCACATTTTGCGAAAGATTATGATGGATTATAAGGCTACCAGGCTGTTATAAAACGTGTCTGTCTTAGGAATTCTTAGGAAGTCATAACTGCTAAAGTCGTACAATATTCATAATAAGGGACTGGTCAGTTTATTCGGCGGGGGAGGGGGCAGTGGATTCATGAGGGTCACCCTGTTTTTGACTATGGTGATAGGGGGGTCACTATGTTTTTGAATGCCCAATTAGGGAGGGGGGTTCAGTGTGTTTTAAAAATTTCGACACGGGCTCATACTTGCCTAAAATGCATCGTGCAAGCGACAAATTTCATCATTCAGTTGCATTCATGGCGCTTCCTTTAGGTGCTTAACTTTAATAACAATAAAAAAACCCATATTTTTCAGAGGCCCCTCCAAGCACGAAACTTTAATATATCAGACATATATGTCATTATTACATGCCTCGTATATCGAACGTCGCGCGCTCCATTGGATTCAATGCTAACTTGCCGATGACGTCGCGGGCCGCATAGTCATCATTGGACTGAAAGTGAACCGAAACTACTTTTAGCTTGACAACTTTTTATGTAAAAATGTCGAATTTCATGTTTTGCATATGAAATCCGGTTTTGGAAAATTTTGCAGAAAAAAATTGATAAACCGCATGACAGTAGTTTTAATATATCATTGCGCCATTCGATGATGAAAATCGTTCCATTTTTTAACGGATTTTCATCTAAGATGGAAATAAAGCATTGGATTATCATTTACAAATAAATCTTAAATATTTTGAGTGACAAATGTGTAAGAGAGGCATGTAATAAAAACAATATAGCCCAAACTTGGGACTATGTACCCTCGGGGCAGGAGACCATTTGCCCTCCTTACGTCGGGCAAATGGTCACCCGCCCTCGGGCGCATAGGTCCATGTTTGAGCTATAATATAGAGATATCCGTATGTTTAAAATGTTGTCGGCGCGTCCTTCGGGCGCATTACTTTAAAATCTCAAACATATTTTCAGCATGCCCTTCAGCCGCATGACTTCCACATATCAGACATATATATCGGAGATATCCATATGTTAATATTTTCAGCGGGCACTCCTGGCGCTGTACTTTAATATGTCAGAAATATATAGAAATATTTTGATGTCTGTAAATTGAAAGTCTGTTTTACAAAGTGTACTGATCATAATGAAACCTGCAGCGCATATGAAGAGCATGATAAGTTCCTAATACTGTTCTGTTTTCTCAATGAGAATTCAGCATTAGAAAGCAACATGCACTTGTATTTCACAATCAAGCGCCATACTTCTTGATCTCTGATAGGCACATTGGATCCAGTTTTATTTTAACCCTGGGAAATTTTAGCCCAGGATTTATTAACGGTACACAGTCCCGGATGTAGACTGGCCCCAGTCGCGCTTTCTCTTCAGTTGAATTACTTGCTGACCAAGAGACATTCACTCCACGATCCACGAATAGCCTACCATTAGCACAACGGTTTGCCGATGTTTAGTCCTTCAATTTATTATGTTTTGATATGCCCACAGACTTGGAGAAGTCTATCCCTGATACTCTTACACTTACATACCCTTATAGGCAAACCTGGCGGTCACACCGTTATACGAGATACAACGTTTGCAACTCTAAAATCTGGCCAGAAAATACTTGGTACACTAGGAAGCACTAGGAAAAATTAAAAAAAGACAATCTTAATTACCTACCAGAGCAAGATAATTTGACCGTATCTTTTCACATTCATGCTTACTGATGGCTGGCTGTAGCGATTTACTCATACGGAAACTAAAACTTTGGTAGGTTCGCTTTGAGAGTATTTCAAATTACTTGTGCCATCAGCTACAGCAAAGTATTTTCAGTATTGTCGATTCTGTGTTCAGCATTTAATTTTACTCAGCATTTTAAAATATTCCTTGATCGATTTTGAAAGGTATTCGATTCGCCAGATAATTGCTATGCACTCACCAGGGCACAGGCGACTTGATAGTAACTATGCGAAACCCCAACGATGCAAGTGAGAAGTTGTATCATAGGGTTTTCGTCAAGCCACAGACCCTCTGCACACAAACGACGATTGAAGCATTCGTGCACCAGAGTGTTCATAACATTATGCCATACACTTAATGTGTCCACGTCCCTGCCCTGACAATGCTTGTTGCACACACAAACAAATAATTCCCTTTGTCTGTGTTGCACACTTCACCCTGACTGTACTGCACATGCATTGTGACCACAGAGTGCATACCGGGGGCCTTGGTTCGACCACTTAATATCGAAAAGGACACTAAATCATCTGGATAAAATGACCGATACATTCACAATTTTCAAATTTGATAATGGTCTTCCCGTCTCAGCAGTCTCCGACTTTTGCCATGGTAGAGACACATGGGATACTTTCTGATATGTTAATGACATATGGCTATTTACACCTTGAGACAATGGAGCAATGACTCAGAGCCCTGCATGACTTGCCATTGCCTGACCATGGAGGTAGTAGTACCTCCATGGCCTGACCTATCACTATTTTCGTCATGACGTCATGACTGCAGCAACATATACTGTGGTATACAAAACGCAAGCTTTATTTCAGTCGAAAGATAAAGAGACAGACAAAGAGACAGTTGCAAAATGATAAGAATTGAAGGAGGGGGATGTGTCTACTACAGTGCGGGGACTCCAAAGTGCAAACTCTAAGCCCTTCAAGATGGTTTCGAGATGGTTAGAGTGAACGTTAGAAATGTGAGCCCAGGGAAGTGACTAGATGTTTCTCACTATACATCCAGCTATTCTTTAACATATATAGTCCTTTCCAATTTGTAGAGACTGTAAGTTGTCATCCTCAGTGTTATTTTACAATCTTTACCTCACACGTAAAATTATGCAACTTTATTGGATTGCATAAAGGTGCATAATTTTAGTGAGCCATTAACCCCTTTTATACAAGGGCATAAAGATGCATATAGGCACCACCACTGACACCATCTTTACACACCGTTATGCACTGCATAAAGGTGCGTACAGGAGCTGACCAACTTTATGCAAATTTATGCAATCCAATAAAGTTGCATAATTTGGCTTTTGATCCTGTGTATAGCTATATACCGTCTCAAATTGTAACGAGCTCGAACAAAACCTGGTATCGATAAACGTAAACTTGCAGCTGGAGAGGGGTCAATTTGATCGGGGGAGGGGATTCAAGCTGATAAGCATAAAAGCAATCCATGTCTTGACTCAAATGATTGATCATAAAAGGCCATAGTCCTCTGTCGTTAACGTTGTAGTTCTTGACGTACATTAAGTTTTGGAATTTTGTTTTATTTGTATGTGTATAGGATCTTTAGGAAAAAGCGTTTTTGACACTGCCAATGTCGATTGCAAAACGAATTTACAAGTAGTAATATTTTTAAGGCGTTTCAAGTTTTGCAACGCTTTCACTCAGCATAAAAAAGTGTTGTAGTAGTCATACTTTCAGCACCGTCCCACTGTGGGTGGAGGGACGGTGCTTTCAGTTACACTGGCAAGGCTAGTATCCATCAGAAGTACTTTTATGGATTCTCAAAATCTAGCCAGGTCTGTGTTTTTTAGACCGACAATGCATTGTGACACTAGAATCCATTAGTATCCAAAATGGATTTTGGCATGTATTCCCCACAGCCTTAGGTTTGCTGGATACTGGGGGAATCCATTATGTATTCCGGTGCTGGATTCTCAGTACTGGATAATGATGGATACTCTAATGGATTCTGCTGTATACTGTAAGAATACATCAAAATGGATATTGCTATAGGTCTATGGATACGGAACACTTCACATGGTGAAAGTCATTTCAGAACGGATGTAGGCCTATGTTGTCGAGTATCAGGAATAAGGGACATTATGCTCGGTAAGGTTTGGCAATGCTGACCGCTAAAAGTGGCGAGGACTACAAAGTCGGACGGCGGAATCAGTGACAGCTGTATCCGATAAAGAATAGACAATTTTCCGTACAGATGAGAATGAATAAGATGTCAGCGTCGGGACCAGGGTAGCTTATTGTGCGGCAAAACACTGACAAACTTCGGTACCCCAAGTACGGTTATTAGAATGTCAGATGGTGGCGACTGGACGACAGATGCACTCATTCAAATGCCACAAATTACACGTACTTAAAGTGCGACGATTGTAATTGCACTGAATCTGCTGCCGGAGACAGGTATGCCGTGAAAGATATTGAAAATTTCCCGCATAAGAAGCGCCATGATTGGAATCGATGTCAATGCGCAGCAGACCACAAGTGTGCCCGGAAAAGGGTGGTCATTTTCCATACCAAAGAATGTAGATCGGAATGACCGTCAGCGGACAGTTAGTGAAAGTTTTACCCGCAAAAAGGATTGACAATCTGCCGTACCTAAGGTTCGTGAAATTGACTGACTCTATGGGGGCAGCGTGTGACAAGTGCCCAATAGACAGCTGACTATCTTCCCTACCTAAAGTACGACAATTTCAATGGTCATGTACAGGCAGAAGCCGTCAGGTATGCCGCTGCAGTACTACCAATCGCCCTTTAGAAAAGTAAATAAAGACAAAAATGTACAAATTTTCTTTCCAAAAGTCATGTGAAATGCGAATGAAGTTAAATGTGGGACAAGAAAAACTAAGAAAGGCAACATTAGCAATAAATAATAATAATAATAAATATTGCTTCAAAGCAGCAATGACCGGGTTTCGAGACATTTTGGTCAACAGAGTCAATAGAGAAATATATATGCAAAAGAGGAAGGGCTATGGTAGTATTTGTGAAATCGAAGTCAAAGGTCATTGAGGTGATTTGCCATTTTGTTAAAAGAATTGAATGTCATAGTTATCTCTATCTACCGAAAATCAGACCTCAAGTTCCATTGGTTTGCAAAAAATTAGATAAGTGCATAATTATTCAAGTACAGGATATGTTGTCATCAGGTGTCCCATCATACGAAATATAAAGGATGTAGCCCTTGTGGTTACTTAGTTATAGACATATACGTATATTTGAGGTCCAAGGTCATCAAGTTCACGTGATATTTTGTCAAAAACATTATATTCCATGGTTATCCCTATATACCAAAAATCAGACCCTATAGCTCCATTGGCTTGCCCTAGAATTGGATATGTGCATAGTTAATGAGGTAAGGGATGTGTCGTCATAAGGTCTCCCATCATACCAAATATGAAGGATGTAGCACTTGTAGTTACTTAGTTGTGAACAAATATGTATATTTGAGGTCAAAGGTCGTCGATGACGCGTGACATTTTGTAAAAAACATTGTATCCAATTGTTATCCCTATGTATAAAAAATCAGACGTCTAGCTCTATCGGCTTGCTCAGAATTAGATGTTGAGGTACAGGATGTGTCGTCATAAGGTCTCCCATCATACCAAATATGAAAGGTGTAGTACTTGTGGTTACTGAGTTATGAACAAATATGTATATTTGAGGTCAAAGGTCATTGATGTCACATGACATTTTTTAAAAGAAATTGTATCCCATAGTTATACCATATACCAAAAATAAGACCTCTGTAACCTCCACAAATGTAATAATCTCCACAAATGTAATATGAACCACAATTGTAATAAAATCAACCACAACTGTAATAAAATAGTCAACCATTAATGTAACAAGCCGCAACCACAAATGTTATAAACAAATTAACCATAAATGTAATAAAACTCAACCATAAATGTAATAAACTTGAACTTGCATATGTGATCATTTGTTTATCAATGCCCTGAGTAAATAATAACTTTAATAAGACTAGTGTAATGTTATTGCATATTTTCCTGAAACTAGGTTTCCTTTCCGAAACACAGAATAGAATACTTTGAGAACGCTATCAGAAAACGGCGAGGTACTGATCAAACCGTTAGATAATGGAAGTGGAACAGTAGTTCTAGACACTGATAATTACATAATAAGGAAGCGTCAAAATAACTCGTCAACCGGTGATACCACACAAAGTTACAGATGACTCAGAACAAATAAAAGAGAAATATAAAACCTTATAACAGAAATTTACGACACAAAACATGTTGACGACAACATATATTTCAATCTAGTAAAAAACAATACGAACACTACCTTGAACACAGTAGAACAAAATTAGACATCCTGGCATCCCTAGTGAAGGAACAAACTTCAAGTGGGACAACATAGGAATACAGACAATCTATCGATTATTCCACACAATTTATCCACTGAAGACGAATTTGAGGCGATTGATTAAGAAAGTACGGCAATTTTCGAAAAACCGGCGTTAAAGGATCGTAGTGTTATACAGTCTTCCCCACTCTGGAGTAGAGACTGCACTGACTTTCAGATTACAGCTGTGTCTAGCCATGGCCAATCAGTTCTGTACACAAAACAGGGAAACGCAAAATACACTTTCAAATATGCAAAACACACTAAACGCAAACAATTAAGAAATGAATAATGTGCGGAGTTGCCTTCCTTATTACATAGATTAATATTTAAGGGCTAATTCCTCAATTGCGACGACAAAAAAGATTTATTACATTTATGGTTGACAAGTATTACATTTATGGGTAATTTTTTTATTACATTTATGGTTACATTTATTACATTTGTGGTTGGTGTTTTTATTACATTTATGGTTGATTTTTGTTACATTTATGGGCGATATTACATTTATGGGTGCATTTTATTACAATTGTGGTTGATATTACATTTGTGGAGATTACTACATTTGTGGAGGTTACAACCTCTAGCTTTATTGGTCAAAGGTCATCGAGGTCATGTGACATTTTGTCAAAAAAGTGTATCCAATAGTCATCCCTATATACCAAAAATCAGACTTCCAGCTCTATTTGGTGGCTTAGAATTAGATATGTACATAATAAACAAGGCAAAATATAGTTGGTCATGTGACATCTTGTCAAAAAAGAAGAGTTTGCATCCCCAAAATTTTGGTGTGAAATGTTGTCCCCACTGGTCAATGTTCAATAGAAAATAGCCCGTTAGGACTCTTACATAGGCCAGAATAAGCCTTTGCTATAGCATAGCTGCATAGGTATAGGGAAGGTCAAAGGTCATAGAAATATCAAAAAAATTATACTTTAAAAATCTTCTCCTCAAAATCGGCAAGACCTGTGACCTTGATTTTTGGCATGAAGGAGCATGGCTATATGGTCTACAAAATGACATCGCGGAATTTTGATAGATGAATATTTATGCAAATGAGAGGGATTTAAAAGTTTAAATTTTAGATTGACGGCAGGTCATGTGACCTGTTGCCATGGTAACAAATACAAAAATATGCTTTTTGAGTTTTACCTATGTGCCACATTGGAAGTCATTTGGTATAATGGAGTTCAAATGGCAAGCATAGTTATCCCTATTTTTTTTTGCTTGCCCAGAGCTAAATATGTGCATATTTAATGAGATACAAGATATGTCGTCATTAGGTGTCAAATCATACAAAACATGAAGGATGTTGCACTTATGGTTACTGATACACGATATGGTGTAATAGGGTCTCCCATCATACCAAATATTAAGGGTTTAGCACTTGTGGTTACAAAGTAATGGACATATACGTATTTTCAAGGTCAAAAGTCATTAAGGTCACATAACATTTTGTCAAAAAAATTGTTATGTTAAGTTATCCCTATATACCAAAACTCAGACCTCCAGATCTATTGGCTGGCTGAGAATTAGATATGCACATAATTGATGAGGTACAGGATGTGGTGTCATAAGGTCTCCCATCATACTAATATGAAGGGTGTATTACCTGTGGTTACTTAGTTATGGATATATACGTATATTCAAGGTCATCGAGGTCATATGACATTTTGTCAAAAAAATTGTATTACTAAGTTATGCCTATATACCAAAAATCAGACCTCTAGCTCTATTGGCTGGCTCAGAATTAGATATGCGCATAATTAATGAGCTGAACGATATTTTGTCATAAGGTCTCCCATCATATTAAATATGAACGGTGTAGCACTTGTGGTTACTTAGTTATGGACATATACTATATTTGAGGTCAAACTTCATCGAGGTCACATGACATTTTTGTCAAAAAAAGTGTATTCCTAGGTTATCCCTATATACCTAAAATAAGACCTCTAGCTCTATTAGTTGGCTCAGAATTATATATGCGCATAATTAATGAGGTACACGATGTGGTGTCATAAGGTCTCCCATCATACCAAATATGAAGGGTATAGCACTTGTGGTTACTTAGTTATGGACATATACTCATATTTAAGGTGAAAGGTCATAGAGGTCACATGACATTTCGTTATAAAAACTGTTATGCTAAGGTATCCCTATATACCAAAAATCAGACCTCTAGCTCTAGTGGCTGGCTCAGAATTAGATATGCACACAATTAGTGAGGTACAGGATGTTGTGTCATAAAGTCTCCCATCATGCTAAATATGAAGGGTATAGCATTTGTGGTTACATGGCTATGGACATATACTCATATTTAAGGTCAAAGGTCATTGAGGTCACAAGACATTTTGTCAAAAATAGTGTATTGCTAAGTTATGCCTATATAAGAAAAATCAGACCTCTAGCTCTATTTGCTGGCTCAGAATTAGATATGCGCATAATTAATGAGGTACACGATGTGGTGTCATAAGGTCTCCCATCATACCAAATATGAAGGGTATAGCACTTGTGGTTACTTAGTTATGGACATATACTCATATTTAAGGTGAAAGGTCATAGAGGTCACGCGACATTTTGTGTAAAAAATTGTATTGCTTGGTTGTCCCTATTTACCAAAAATCAGACCTCAAGCTCATTTGGCTTGCCGAGAATTAAATATGTCCATAATTAATGAGGAACAGGATGTGTCGTCATAAGGTGTCCCATCATACCAAAGATGAAGGGTGTAACACTTGTGGTTACTTAGTTATGGACATAAACGTATATTCAAGGTCATCGAGCACACATGACATTTTGTCAAAAAAGTGTATTGCTAGGTTATGCCTTTATAGCAAAAATCAGAACTCTAGCTCTATTGGCTGGCTCAGAATTAGATATGCGCATAATTAATGAGGTACATGAGGTGGTGTCATAAGGTCTCCCATCATACCAAATATGAAAGGTGTAGCACTTGTGGTTACTTAGTTATGGACATATACGTATATTCAAGGTGAAAGGTCATCGAAGTCACACGACATTTTGTAAAAAAAGTGTATTGCTAAGTTGTCCCTATATACCAAAAATCATATCTCTAGCTCTATTGGCTGGCTCAGAATAAGATATGCACATAATTAATGAGGAACAGGATGTGTCGTCATAAGGTGTCCCATCATACCAAAGATGAAGGGTGTAGCACTTGTGGGTACTTAGTTATGGACATATACGTATATTCAAGGTCATCGAGCTCACATGACATTTTGTCAAAAAAGTGTATTTCTAGGTTATGCCTTTATAGCAAAAATCAGACCTCTAGCTCTATTGGCTGGCTCAGAATTAGATACGCGCATAATTAATGAGGTACATGAGGTGGTGTCATAGGGTCTCCCATCGTACCAAATATGAAAGGTGTAGCACTTGTGGTTACTAAGTTATGGACAAACACGTATATTCAAGGAAGGTCAAAGGTCATCGAGGTCACATGACAATTTGATAAAAAAAATTGTTATGCTAAGTAATCCCTATATACCAAAAATCAGACCTCCAGCTCTATCGGCTGGCTGAGAATTAGATATGCACATAATTGATGAGGTCCATGAAGTGGTGTCATAAGGTCTCCCATCATATCAAATATGAAGGGTGTAGCAGTAGTGGTTACATAGTTATTGATATATACGTATATTCAAGGTCAAAGGTCATCGATGTCGCATGACATTTTGTCAAAAAAAGTGTTTTGCTAAGTTGCCCCTATATACCAAGAACCAGACCTCTAGCTGGCTCAGAATTAGATATGCGCATAATTAATGATGTACACGATGTGGTGTCACAAGGTCTTCCATCATACCAAATATGAAGGGTGCAGAACTTGTGGTTACTAAGTTATTGACATATACCTATATTCAAGGTCAAAGGTCTCGAGGTCACATGACATTTTTTCAAAAACTTTTTTATGCTAAGTTATCGATATATGCCAAAAATAAGACCTCTAGCTCTATTGGCTGGCTCAGAATTAGATAAGCACATAATTGATGAGGTCCATGATGTGTTGTCATAAGGTCTCCCATCATACCAAATATGAAGGGTGTAGCACTTGTGGTTATGTAGTTATGGACATATACCTATTTTCAAAGTCTAAGGTTATCGAGGTCACATGACATTTTGTCAAAAAAATTGTTATGCTAAGTTATCCCTATATACCAAAAATCAGACCTCTAGCTCTATTGGCTGGCTCAGAATTAGATACGCGCATAATCAAAGAGGTACATGAGGTGGTGTCATAAGGTGTCCCATCATACCAAATATGAAGGGTGTAGCACTTGTGGTTACTTAGTTATGGACATATACTCATATTTAAGGTGAAAGGTCATAGAGGTCACGCGATATTTTGTGTTAAAAATTGTATTGCTTGGTTGTCCCTATATACCAAAAATTAGACCTCAAGCTCATTTGGCTTGCCAAGAATTAAATATGTCCATAATTAATGAGGAACAGGATGTGTCGTCATAAGGTGTCCCATCATACCAAAGATAAAAGGTGTAGCACTTGTGGTTACTTAGTTATGGACATATACGTATATTCAAGGTGAAAGGTCATCGAAGTCACACGACATTTTGTAAAAAAAAGTGTGTTGCTAAGTTGTCCCTATATACCAAAAATCATATCTCTAGCTCTATTGGCTGGCTCAGAATAAGATATGCACATAATTAATGAGGAACAGGATGTGTCGTCATAAGGTGTCCCATCATACCAAAGATGAAGGGTGTAGCACTTGTGGGTACTTAGTTATGGACATATACGTATATGCCGACTTATTTCTGTTCTCATACGAGGCAGAATTTATCCAGAACCTTATCAAGCAGAAAAAGGTCTCTGTAGCTCGTACTTTCAACCTAACATTTAGATACATAGACGATGTTATTTCATTGAATAACTCTGAATTCAGTAAATATCTCGCTATGATTTATCCTCCAGAATTGGAGATTAAAGAAACTACAGAAACGGCCTCTTCTGCTTCATATCTGGACATTTTACTTGAATTTGACTCCAATGGTCACCTTTCTACTAGGCTATATGACAAGAGAGATGATTTCAACTTTAGTATAATTAATTTTCCACACCTCATCAGTAATATTCCACTCTCACCTGCTTATGGGGTATACATTTCCCAGCTTATACGATATGCAAGAGCATGCAGTTCATATGGCGATTTTGTAGAGAGACATGGCCATCTCTCTTTCAAACTGTTAAATCAAGGTTACACCAGAGCAAGACTTGTCTCTACATTCAAACGCTTTTTTGGCAGGTATCGCAAGCTGGTAGATAAATACAATATCTCTCTTCGACAAATGATCACTGATGGCATCGGTGACATTGGGCCTTAGTTAGTGACCACTACGTATCTGACTTACAGATTGATATATGGCGGGTGCCACATGTGGGGCAGGATGCGCTTACTATTTTCGAAACACCTGACATCACTTCTAGGTCTTTTGGCCAGAGGTCCATATATCTTTCTTTCATGGATTTGACTTTGTTTGTACCGTCTATTTACTGTCTGTTCTGTGCTGTTTTGTGTCTATGTTTACAACTATTGTCTTACAAATTTTGACCTAGTGTTATTGGATTATGGATTGGTATGATTGCGATTATTCAAGGTCATAGAGCTCACATGACATTTTGTCAAAAAAGTGTATTTCTAGGTTATGCCTTTATAGCAAAAATCAGACCTCTAGCTCTATTGGCTGGCTCAGAATTAGATACGCGCATAATTAATGAGGTACATGAGGTGGTGTCATAGGGTCTCCCATCGTACCAAATATGAAAGGTGTAGCACTTGTGGTTACTAAGTTATGGACAAACACGTATATTCAAGGAAGGTCAAAGGTCATCGAGGTCACATGTCATTTTGATAAAAAAAATTGTTATGCTAAGTTATGCCTATATACCTAAAATCAGACCTCTAGCTCTATTGGCTAGCTCAGAATTAGATATGCGCATAATTAATGATGTAGAGGATGTTATGTCAGAAGGTCTCTCATCTTACCAAATATGAAGGGTGTAGCACTTGTGGTTACTTAGTTATGGACATATACTCATATTTAAGGTGAAAGGTGATCGAGGTGAAGCGACATTTTGTCAAAAAAATTGTATTGCTTGGTTATCCCTATAAAAAGAAAATCAGACCTCTAGCTCTATTGGCTGGCTCAGAATTAGATATGCGCATATTTAATGCGGTACACAATGTGGTGTCATAAGGTCTCCCATCATACCAAATATGAAAGGTGTAGCACTTGTTGTTACTTAGTTACGGACATATACGTATATTCAAGGTCAAAGGTCATCGAGGTCACATGACATTTTCTCCAAAAAGTTGTTATGCTAAGTAATCCCTATATACCAAAAATCAGACCTCCAGCTCTATCGGCTGGCTGAGAATTAGATATGCACATAATTGATGAGGTCCATGAATTGGTGTCATAAGGTCTCCCATCATATCAAGTATGAAGGGTGTAGCAGTAGTGGTTACATAGTTATTGATATATACGTATATTCAAGGTCAAAGGTCATCGATGTCGCATGACATTTTGTCAAAAAAAGTGTATTGCTAAGTTGCCCCTATATACCAAGAACCAGACCTCTAGCTGGCTCAGAATTAGATATGCGCATAATTAATGATGTACACGATGTGGTGTCACAAGGTCTTCCATCATACCAAATATGAAGGGTGCAGAACTTGTGGTTACTAAGTTATTGACATATACCTATATTCAAGGTCAAAGGTCATCGAGGTCACATGACATTTTTTCAAAAATTTTTTTATGCTAAGTTATCGATATATGCCAAAAATAAGACCTCTAGCTCTATTGGCTGGCTCAGAATTAGATAAGCACATAATTGATGAGGTCCATGATGTGGTGTCATAAGGTCTCCCATCATACCAAATATGAAGGGTGTAGCACTTGTGGTTATGTAGTTATGGACATATACCTATTTTCAAAGTCTAAGGTTATCGAGGTCACATGACATTTTGTCAAAAAAATTGTTATGCTAAGTTATCCCTATATACCAAAAATCAGACCTCTAGCTCTATTGGCTGGCTCAGAATTAGATATGCACATAATTGATGAGGTACAGGGTGTTGTGTCATAAGGGCTAACATCATACCAAATATGAAGGGTGTAGCACTTGTGGTTACATAGCTATGGACATATACTCATAATTATAGTCAAAGGTCATTGAGGTCACATGATATTTTGTCAAAATGTGTATTGCTAAGTTATGCCTATATACCAAAAATCAGACCTCTAGCTCTATTGGCTGGCTCAGAATTAGATTCGCGCATAATCAATGAGGTACATGAGGTGGTGTCATAAGGTGTCCCATCATACCAAATATGAAGGGTGTAGCACTTGTGGTTACTTAGTTATGGACATATACTCATATTTAAGGTGAAAGGTTATAGAGGTCACGCGATATTTTGTGTTAAAAATTGTATTGCTTGGTTGTCCCTATATACAAAAAATTCGACCTCAAGCTCATTTGGCTTGCCAAGAATTAAATATGTCCATAATTAATGAGGAACAGGATGTGTCGTCATAAGGTGTCCCATCATACCAAAGATAAAAGGTGTAGCACTTGTGGGTACTTAGTTATGGACATATACGTATATTCAAGGAAGGTCAAAGATCATCGAGGTCACATGACATTTTGTCAAAAAAATTGTTATGCTAAGTTATGCCTATATACCTAAAATCAGACCTCTAGCTCTATTGGCTGGCTCAGAATTAAATATGCGCATAATTAATGAGGTCCTTGAAATGGTGTCATAAGGTCTCCCATCATACCAAATATGAAGGGTGTAGCACTTGTGGTAACATACACCCGTGGTCACTTTAGTGTTGATTAAGCCTGTCTGGTGCAAGCAGAAATTCTGTTTGTATAAACGAAACAAAGTGGTGATCGGTGTAATAAATGGAAGGTTCACTATCGGCACCCCACTGTTAGGATTGAGATAACGTTCTACTAAAATGTATCGCCGCCCAATTCAAATCGATCACAACACTGCACTGTAGACACGCTGTAAGTCTGCACTCCGACAATGAACATCAATAACAACGGTCGCGAATATCATAGGGGCAAATCCTTCAGTAAGGACGTGGGCAGCTTAATTGTTCAAAATATAAGACATTGTGGTGGTAATTTGGCATCTAGCGAGGTACCACGAGGAGCTACAAAAACAAGCAAGCGACCGTTTTAAGATAAGCGTGGAGGGAGCCAGAAAAGTTTGGAAAAGATATACATGTATCAGGACAGGTTCCCTTTCAACCGGGATGAGAAAAGTGTCGTTCATGGTTACACACATGTGAATACATGTACATGTAAAATGCCACCCCGACTGTACTTTACTCTTACCTTTCCGTACCAAGTGAAATTGGAGTAAGTTTATTCACGGTTTGTAGGAAAGAAACATGGCTTAGTGCAAGTGAATGTTTATTTCGAAAGTTTTACAGTCAAGACGGGCGATGTCTGTAATGTAATTGCTAACATTTTCAAAGTGGCATTTTCTCAATTCCCGCGTCTGAACAAAGTCTGAACACGACACCTGCGATACACGCTATAGTATCGTTTGTATTCATTCACTGCAATATTGAAATCGGTACAAAATGTGTGATGTTCTGTAACACTGACTGCATTTGAAACACATGAGTTTTAACGGAAACTAAATACTGATAGGGCAAATGCTGTGGTCAACATCATTTGTATACAGTGTATTTTATAATCACTCCGTAATTTCAGGCTAATCGGCGTGTCCATGGGGTACCGATAGTAGGATCATTATCACCACTGATACAGGGTAAAGTAACCGTTTTATCACCCTTCTGCAGACAGAGTTTCTGCTTGCACCAGACAGGCTCGATCAACACTAAAGTGGCCACGGGTGTAGTTATTGATATATACGTATGTAAGCCACACGTACAAGCAAACTTTTATCATGACGTTTCATAATCAAATTTTATACTGGGACTGTGAGCTTTCTGACTTGTGCATGGTCGTAGGGGCTTTTGCTCGCGTAGGTGTTGCTGTATACTAAACATAAAATAACACACTGAAGCAAATGGTAAAATTAATAATATATCAAATTAATTATTACCTAGAAAAATGTATTACAGTATCGCTGAGTTCAATACATGAAACTTTCTGTATAAGCATACAATATTGTTCCACTCGACACACTTTTCAAAAGAAAATATCTAAACTGATAACAGACATTTAGTGTGAGTCAACCTCAAAAGACTACAAAAACCTGTTGACAGAGTTCCAAGCAGATAATTCAACGATGCTATACAGTCATGAACAAACACAACAGCACTCGTATAGGCTTCCAACTGCTGGTACTCGATGGCTTTAGTGTTCAGATACACGGCAATCTTCCTTTGAACTGACAGCAAACTGACTTCTCGGTATCAGCGACTAACATTACTGGATACAGGACTTGAACGAACGTATATATTCAGGTAATGAAGTCAACAGCAAGCGAAAGTCTGTTCTGGAAACACTCAACACAGATGTTTCTCAACTTTTGCTAATTTGCATAATGCACATGGCTGAGTTACTCGTTTCTCTGTGTTCGGCAACTTCTCAAAACAACACAAAACAGACAAAGTTACTCTTTCCAAACGTCTCACAATGTCAATGACGGCAGCATAGCGTTCGAATTGAAGGTATGTTACAAACTGCAACTGTGTTATATCAAGTTCAGTTATATTTACAGACTAAATGACACTTCTTCATGAGTTGCAACACAGCTAGAACGGGCGTCAATGGCACTATATGGAACAGATTCATCGAAGACTTCCTATGGACCATAAATTACCAAAACACTGACAAACTTGTTCCAAACTGAAGCATGAATTGCTTTAGTTACATATCTTCATGGCAGTACATCAATTTAGGCCGGATGGCTTGGATAAGAGACTGGATGTCTCACTCACTCAGAGCGTACACTGTAGGGTGTCACTGCATCCGCCATCTTGTTACTACACACACTGAATGAATACACAGACTAAGTATCAAAGTACCACTGGTGGCGCTCTAAATGCATTACATTATACTCTACACGTATATGTCATCGAGGTCACATGACCTTTTGTCAAAAAAAGTGTATTGCTAAGTTGTCCCTATATACCAAAAATCAGACCTCTAGCTGTATTAGCTGGCTCAGAATTAGATATGAGCATAATTAATGATGTACATGATGTGGTGTCAGAAGGTCTTCCATCATACCAAATATGAAGGGTGCAGCACTTGTGGTTACTAAGTTATGGACATATACGTATATTCAAGGTCAAAGGTCATCGACGTCCCATGACATTTTTTCAAAAAAATTTTTTTGCTAAGTTATCGATATATACCAAAAATCAGACCTCTAGCTCTATTAGCTGGCTCAGAATGAGATATGAGCATAATTAATGATGTACATGATGTGGTGTCATAAGGTCTCCCATCATACCAAATATGAAGGGTGTAGCACTTGTGGTTACTTAGTTATGGACATATACGTATATTCAAGGTCAAAGGTCATCGAGGTCACATGCCATTTTGTCAAAAAAAGTGTATTGCTAAGTTGTCCCTATATACCAAAAATCAGAACTCAAGCTCTATTGGCTGGCTCAGAATTAGATATGGGCATAATTAATGATGTACAGGATGTTTTGTCATAATTTCTCCCATCATACCAAATATGAAGGATGTAGCACTTATGGTTACTTAGTTATGGACATATACGTATTTTCAAGGTCAAAGGTCATCGAGGTCACATGACCTTTTGTCAAAAAAAGTGTATTGCTAAGTTGTCCCTATATACCAAAAATCAGACCTCTAGCTCTATTAGCTGGCTCAGAATTAGATGTGCGCATAATAAATGAGTTGCAGGAATATGCCAAGGTCAAAGGTCAAGTTGAATCCCCAAAATTGTGTAGAGCAATTTGGTGCCCTACTGGCCATTGTCCAATAGACTCTTGCTGTCTTGGACTTTAACATAGGCCACAATAAGACATTGCCATAGCTTAGCTGCAAAGGTATAGGGGAGGTCAAAGGTCAATGAAAAATCAGGAAAATAATACTTTAAAAATCTTTTTTTCAAAATTGGCAAGACCTGTGACCCTGATATTTGGCATGAAGGAGCAAGGCTATATGGTCTAAAAAGTGACTTGAGCAGAATTTTGAATTATCACTTATTATGCAAATGATCTCAATTTTAAAGTTTATTTTCAAAACGGCTTAAAGGTGACGTGACCCAAAATGATGGTCATTTGATCAAAACATTTCTTGCGAGCAGTTTTACCTGACTGGCAAATTTAAAGTCTCTTGGTGCAGCGGTGTTCGCGTGGTAGTTGCAGAAGCGCTACAGAAGAAGAAGAAGAAGAAGAAGAAGAAGAAGAAGAAGAAGAAGAAGAAGAAGAAGAAGAAGAAGAAGAAGATTTTGATTTTTCAAATAAACGTTTATTACTAAAAATAGTCTCCTGTACAGACAAGTACATTTCAAAACAATTCAAATTTTGAGACAAAAAGCAAAAATGAAATCTGAGAAAAGCTTTATAGCAAATGATGGTCAATTACTGAAAATACTTAACAAAATTGGACTGTAAAAAATCAGCAAAAACTGCAAATGGCTATGATACTGATGCTGGAGCGAGACGGAGAGAACTGGTGAAAAGGCGAACAGGTAGCTATATCACTTGCAACATGGGGAAGGAAACCAATTAAATCTGAAAAAAAGCACAAATTTGTTAATGACAAAAGGCAAGATGCGAGGTGCATGAAAAATCTCCACTGAATAGGAAAAAGCGAAACAAACATCTGAAACAAGAAAAAGTGACAGAAATTTGCGAGGAAATAGGACAGGAACACCTTACATCTTGCAGAAAAAAGCCACCTAACCGCTTAGAGGTGAAAGCATTTTCTTTACAACAAAATTGAATCAATAGTAAAAGTTCCATCAATGTCTACAGAAGCAATGACGTTATTAATACACCAAATGTTTTTGAAAGCACTTATGTTTGAATTGAGCGTGAAGTAATTATATTCTTCTAAAATGCGAGCACAAACTCGCCTTTTAAAAACAGAAACAAGCATATTACTGATTGAGGGATCATGACCATTAATTGCATTTCGTCTTGTTACATGAATTGCAATTTTAGCTGTCGTAAAAAGGAAATTTAAAAGCGCAAAAGTATTCTTGTCCATGTATGATTTATCAAAGGGTGGGCCTAAAACAAACCACCAGAATAAAATCTTGCATTCCTGACCAAGAAAAAGGTGACAGAGTTTACGAAGGAGAATGAACAAGGGAGAAAGACGAGGGCATTCTAAAAATATGTGTAAAAGGTCATCTCTGGCACTACAGAAAATACAATCAGAGGATGAGCTATAGCCAGAATGGAACATAAACGAGCCAGTTGCGTACGCACCGTGGAGAAGACGCCATTGAAGATCTCCTTCTTTTTTTTGGAATTGGACTGAGATAACAAGAAGTGAAAAAAGGTTTGATATTTTCCGTAAGTGAAAGCAGATCTCTCCAAACTGTATCTTGACGTTTATTGTTCCTATGAAAATTTGACATAATCAAGGATTTATAAATGCTACCCTTTTCAAATTTATACAAGGGACAATTCAAAATAATATGGTCATCAGTGCCTTTACAAATAAGTTCGAAAGAGTACGAAGGACGATGACAAGAATGAACGTCATCCAAATCAACTTCCTCTTCAAAATAACTTTGGATTTTGTTTTTCCAATCACAGGGAATAGAGTCGACCAACGTCTTGACAGTATTTGTTAAAATTCTATCCGAATGAATAGAAACAATGTTTTTAAAATGGCTTGGGGAGCGCCAAGATTTTTGGAAAGGGTCAAAAAGATCTCCAACTTTTGTAATGCCAGCATTGATAAAGTGATTAACAAGAGTACTATCAAGAGGGTTTGTAAAACTAACACAATTTGTTCACTGTCACAGCTCAAACCGAACAGACGTGTTCCACAAACTTGTAAGTTCATTTCTGGTTCCTTATAGGAATTTACAATATCCACCGTTCAATACATTGCATTGTTTAATTTCCCTACCCGACTTCATTGCCGTTTTCAACTATTTCATTTTTTGTTTGTTACTTTTTACCGCAGTCACATTTCTACCATAGACTTTGCATGCTACCGTAACATTTCTACAGTGCGTAATATACGCTAAATATCTACGTATTTGTTATCGTATTCATTGTCCGAATAGAACAAAATGTAATTTTCTTTCCCCTTTTTTCCACTGTGTCTGTACAGCCTCTGATGAAGGTCGTCCGTGTACGTCCGAAACGTTAGGAAGAATAAACATCTATTGTATAGTAGCAGATGGGTCTTGTCAACTATTTTTCACACCTCATGCATCCATTATCTACAAGTACCCGCTGCAAACTTCACATATGGACTGTGGTTGGACTGACCCACTTGATATTCACCACTATAATTAACACAATCGTTGAAAAAAAGGGCTTCATGGAAGATATCTTTGATTGAAAGGGGTCCACCTTTTCTCAGGAAAATACATGACTTCCAGACTCTCAAAAGTTCAAGATAAAAATTAGGAAGATAATCTGGAACAGACTGATAATTCACTGTAAAAAGTTGAGAGGTGTACTTGAGATTACCAACATTCCGAAAATAAAAATCAGCAAACAAAAATGAAGGATGATCCAGACCTGAATAAAGTATCTTTGAAGATAATTTAATCTGAAAGCTTTCACACGTGAAGAGAGATCGATGAGATTTTGCCCTCCTAACTTCAATGGAGCAAAATTGTACGACTTGGCACCAATGTTTTCCTTGCCAGAAGAAATCAAGAAATTTGTGCTGAATTTCATCAATGATAAAAGCAGGAGGACAGAGGCAAATTAAACGGTGAAAGAGTTTAGTTGCAGCAAGTTGATTAATAACGATAACACGGCCTTGGAATGACATAGCAGGAGCATATCTATTCCACCAAGATAACTTATTGTCAATCTTTGTAACACACTCACTCCAGTTTTTTGAAAAATACTCGTTACTGTTACCCAAATAAGTACCAAGGACTTTGAGACCTATACTATTCCAAAGAATTTCAGCACGCCCACGCCATGAGCCGACCCAAAGACCTTGGGACTTACGATAGTTAATTTTTGCATTACTGGCATGCTCATAGACAGAAAACCAATATTTAAACCTCAAAAAATCAGTATCACAAGTTACAAGAGTATTAACGTCATCAGCATAAGCTGAAAGTTTACATTTACGATCACTTGAATTTGGAATCATAACACCTTGAATACTGTCATCTTGTCTTATTCTGTGTAAAAGAGGTTCAATAACAATTGCATACAGCTGCCCCGATAATGAGCAACCTTGCCTTATACCACGTGAAAATTGAACTGGAGCAGTAAGGGAACTGTTAACACGAACAAGACTATCAGTTTGAGTATACAGAAGTTTAATAAAATTGATGAAATTTTCACCAAACCCGAACGCATGCAGAGTTTGAAAAAGATAATGATGACTGACACGATCAAAAGCTTTTTCCTGATCTAAAGAAAGAATACCAAGAGGAAGATTCATATCATTATGAAAATGAATGCAATCCCTAATTAAATGAATATTGTCAAAAATCTGTCTGCCTGGAACAGTATAACTTTGATCTACATGAATGATATCTTGTAAAACTTGCTTTAAGCGAAGCAATAAAGCTTTAGTGAAAATTTTATAATCAGAGCAAAGCAAACTGGTAGGTCTCCAGTTCTTAAGAAGGGGGTTATCACCTTGTTTCGGGAGGAGTGTGATAACAGCTCGACGACAGGACGTTGGAAGAAGGCCATCGGAAATTGTTTTTTGAAAAACCTGGTGAAAATCGTTCCCCAATAGAGACCAGAATTTTTTATAAAATTCACAAGGAATGCCATCAACACCAGGTGTTTTACCATTCGCAATGTTCCTGAGTGCAAAGGTGTACTCATCAAAAGACTAACGGGTTCATCAAGTTGCGTAACTTTGTCAGCAGGTAATTGAGGGAGATCATGAAACAAAGTATTTTGTGCTTCGGGCGAAACAGGCTCAGCAGTAAACAGATTTTGATAAAACTGGCGAGTAAGTTGACGAATTTCTCTCTGATTTTCAGTAATTGTATGATCTTCACGTCGGAGATGAGTAATTGATTTACGACAGCCTTTGTATTTTTCAAGAGAAAAGAAAAACTGTGAATCAGAATCATTGAGCTGTTGAAAACGAGAACGAATAACTGCACCTCTGGTATCAAGTTTCTGAAAACTGTCTAAAAGGTCTTTTTGCTGATGATATCTTGTCTCCAGAGAAGGCTGAGTATGAATCAATGTTTCCAAAGTACGAATTTCCTCAATAAGCTTTTGTTTTGAACGTTTAAAGTGATGAACTCGTTCAGCGCTGTACTGCTGACTCAGTTCTTTAATCTTTTGTTTTCGTATATCCCACCAAGACTGAAGAAGAAAACCTATCCTTCTCATTACGCCAACCTTCCCAGAATTCCTTAATTAAAGTACAGTAATTTTCATCGTTAAGAAGACTGGTATTGAGACACCAAACTGGATTTTTGTTGACACTCGAATTCATAGTTAAAACAAGAGAAACAAGAGAGTGATCAGATAAATCAGTAGGAGAGTCAATAGACACAGATTTAATTTTCGAAGTCAACCTCTTGTTGATGAAGAAAGTATCAATGCGACTTTTTGCTCTCCTCTCTGCCACGTAAAATTTTGAGCCTGCTTATGAAAATAACGCCAGGCATCAGAAAGCTTACAGCGATGAACAAGAGAAGAAAAAACTTGAGAAGACTTTAAATGTGGTTCAATATGAGACGACCTATCTAAATCAGGAACAAGAGTACAATTAAAGTCGCCCCCTATGACAATATTTTCATTATCAAGATCAAAATCAAGGAGAAATTTACGAAGACTTTCAAAGAAAATACAACGATCATCTCCACTTGAAGGAGCATAAATATTAAGCAAATGAAAGGAAGTGTCATCCATTTTAATATGCAAATGAAGTAGGCGACCTTGGACGACACTTTTTACAGAAACAACATCAACATTTTTGTTACGTGGAAACAGCACTGCATCCCCAGCAGAATTACTAGTACCCTGTGAGAAATAAATAGGCGCGCGCCAAACTACTTGCCACTGCGCCTGATTAGCCACTGTAGAATGGGTTTCTTGTAAAAAATAAAAATCAGCATAATGATTGGACTTCAACGAAGACAAAATGTTATACCGTTTCAAAGAATCATGGCAACCATTTACGTTCCAAGAAATGAAACTTGCCATCACTAGACAAGCAAAAACAAGAACGATTTTACTTCCCATGTTTCGTAATAGCCAAGCTTTTACATTGTCTAACATGTTGTTGTAACTTTGCCACAAGTTTATGGATACGAACTTTTTGTTGACTAGTGACAATATCTGACCTGCGTAAGTTAGCAAATGACTTTATGAGAATCTTAAAATCTGAGCAGTAATCTTTACATTTTTCTATCATATTTTTAGAGCCTTTACTGTCTTCTAAAAACTCAAGCAAATTAGACGGCTTGATTTGTAGCTTTTCTTGAAATTCTGATAAGTCAGAAATTTCAGACGCAACAGACTCATTGTAATGATCAGACATTTCGCTGAGAACATCAAAGGAGTTTGATGTTTTCACTCCTGACCAAATAAGCTGATTTTGAGAAGCTTTTCTCGGAGACTGTGACTGAGAAATAAACAAATCCTGAGACTCATTTACATTGATATCTGAAAAAGGAGTCTAAGGAAACTCAAGCGATTGAGATTCAATAAGTGAAGATGATGACGAAGAAGGAGGGTCGAATGATAAAACGGGAGTAGGGGGGAGCGGAGAATATGAAGGTGAAGTAGGGGTTCGTACCCTGTCTTCATCGGCATGGACGTTAACGTTTGCAGCAGAGTTAACACCTTTTTCTTTCTCTTGAGTGGGTTGACTGTTTTTACTGGTGAGAGGTCTTTGATCGACAGAATTTTCATCAACAGATGTGACTTTGTGAGCGGACTCTGATTGTGCGCCATTGTTTTCGACAAAGCGAGTTGACGTTGAGGCGTTACTTGAAGTTGAGGTGTTAATTTCTGTGGTATTGATATGCTGATTTACACCTTCATTTGCATTTGCTTCACTTTCGACAACATCCATTAAACCTGAGTTTTCATCCACACAATAATTGTCTTTTTGAACATTTTCAGTGTCATTATCGTTGTTTTCTGACGATCTATGATCATGATAGTTAGGACAACGTTTACGGATACGACCTTTAAGTCCACAGTAAAAACAACGCAGTTCATCTACAGATACATAAACGGAATAGAAACGGTCATCATATTTGATCTGAATTACACCACTGAAGTTCTCATTGTGTAGCAAAACATGAAATTGTCGTCTAAACGACTTCACATGTTTCAGCGAAGCATTTTTACAACCAAGAGGGATTGCTCTTAAATGTCCAACAACTCTGCAAAGTTTCCATAAATGTTCCTCCAAAACTTCATCAGGAATGAAAGGAGGAACATTTGACAGAATTAATTTTGAAGCCGGTTTCACCATGTGTTCCACATCGACTAGTTCATCAAACAAAGCAAACTTTGATTCAACAATACTTTCAACATTACCGAAGTGTTGCTAAGAACACAACAACGGACTTATTCATTCTAAAAGCAGCAATAACATTTTCACTTCCGACTTTCTTTGCAATCTCTTCAACATAGCTTTCAACGGGAACACCTTCAATATTAGTACACCTGACAGCATGCTTGCGTGTCAGATTCCGAAATGGCTTGTCCTCCCGGGCGGCCATATTGCCGCCCACGGGTTAACAAATGACAAAAAATAAAATCGAAGGAAATCCACCTAATCGGAGATGAAACCGGACCGGAGACAAGACCCAAAAGAACTAAATACTACTCACAACATAAACTGATGACAATTGACGAAGGATGGCACTTCTCACTTGTAGAAAAACAAAACAAATAGGAGCCCTTCTTCTGTACGTCTATCCAATATGGCGGAAGAAGAAGAAGAAGAAGAAGAAGAAGAAGAAGAAGAACTATTACTAGAGGGTTTAGGGGGAATAGCAGTTCTTGGCACTGGTGATTTATAAAGAAGAGAATATCAGCGACAACTGGGCGATTTGTGGATGCAACACAAATTAAACAACAGAGTAAACGGATTACTCAAATAAAACCACAACAAAACATATAACAAGAAAGCCGATTTTGCACACAGTCATCTGTTTTTTTATTCCCAAAGTCAAATATTTGCTTCGTTTAAAGGAAAAATGGAATAAAACAGTCATTTTAAAACTAAAAGTGACAATATTTAAAATTTTCTAAGCCTAACCCTAACCCTAACCAGTCTTCGCCATGCTTATGATCATGACGCCAATGCTCATACCTATCTCGGCATTTAGCTTTGACATATCCATAAAAAGCGACAGTAACTTTATCTAGGTAAGTTAGGCATTAATCCTCACCATAGACTGGAAGATCAGTCGAAGAGAGGAGCGCAGGGAGCGTCTTCTAAATTTTCTAAATATTGGACAAGGATTTAATTATTCTAAGATAGAGACCTAAAGGTCGAAAAAAGTATCTTATCTAATCTTTAATCAATGTGAACAACAAACGGGATTCAACTGTTAATCTCTTTCACAGTCCCCTCGACCGCTTCTTTCTCTCGGAGCTTTTCCATACGTCCTCAACGGACTTCCAAGTGATCGTGCTTCGAGGAATTGAGAGTGGGATGTCAAACATTCAAAAGTTCAAACGAAGCTTGACAATGCCGTGGATTTTAGTGGTCATTCCTAAATATTGAACGACAATTAAATTATTCAAAGACAGAACCCTACTTTCGTTAAATTCTATTGGTCACCACATACCTAACTAACCAACATCTACATAGTTCCTATCTACCCAACTGTCCTTAACCCTAACAAAAAAGCTAACCCTAACTGTAACCCTTAAACCTAAATGCTATCTTGTATAAATCACTCAATCACAGTTCCCTAGTATAAATCACTCAATAAAGGGTTGTATTGTACAATAACCTTAAAAGTAGATTCTGTCTTGTACAAATCAACTCAAATGTAGTTTATGTTGTACAATTCAACTAATTGGAGTTATATTTGTAGAAATCGCTCAATTAGAGTGCGTCTTCTACAAATCGCTAAATTGGAGTTTTTCCAGCAAAAATCACTCAGTTGGAGTAAGTCTTGTACAAATCACTCAATTAGGGTTTGTCTTGTAAAAAGTGCTGAATTTCAGTTAGTCTTGCATAAATCACTCAATTGGAGTATTTCTTTCACAAATCACTCAATTAGAGTTTGTTTTGTACAAATCGCTTGATTAGCTTTTGTTTTGATAAAAACCACTCAATTACATTCTGTTTTCCACAAATCACTCAAAAGGAAATTCTCTTGTACAAATAACTCAATCGGAGTGTCTCTTGTAAAAATCACTCAATTGGAGTTAGTCTTGTACAAATCACTGAATTAGGGTTTGTCTTGTAAAAATTGCTAAATTTGATTAAGTCTTGCATAAATCACTCAATTGGAGTTAATCTTGAACAAATTGCTGAATTGGAGTTTGTCTTGCATAAATCACTCGATTAGAGTTGTGTTGTACCAATCGCTCGATCAGCTATTGTTTTGATACAAACCATTCAATTGGATTCTGTTCTGTACAAAAAAACCGAAAAGGAGTTTTTATTGTACAAATAACAATCAGAGTGTCTCTTGAAAAAATCACTAAATTGGAGTTTCTTTCGTAAAAATTGATGAATTTGCGTTAGTCTAGCATAAATCACTGAACTGGATTAATCTTGCAAAAAATGCTGAATTTGGCTTAGTCTTGTAACAGTTGCTGAATTTGAGTTAGTCTTGCATAAATCACTCAATTGGAGTTTGTCTTGTAAAAATCGCTCAATTGGAGTTTTTCCTGCACAAATCATTCAATTAGAGTTTGTCTTGTAAAAATTGCTGAATATGAGTTTGTCTGGCATAAATCACTCAATTAGAGTTTGTATTGTACAAATCACTCAATTGGAGTTTTTCTTGCATCAATCGCTCAATTAGAATTTGTTTTTTACAAATCAGTGAATTAGCTTTTGTTTTGATACAAACCGCTCAATTAGATTCTGTTTTGTACAAATCACCATAAAGGAGTTTCTTTTTTAGAAATAACTCAATCGGAGTGTCTCTTGCAAAAATCTCTCAATAAGAGTTTGCCTCGTAAAAATTGCTGAATTGGAGTTTTTCTTGCATGAATCACCCAATTAGAGTTTATCTTTTAAAAATTGTTCAATTTGAGCTTTTCTTGCATAAATCACTCAATTAGAGTTTGTCTTGCACAAATCGCTCAATTGGAGTTTTTTTGCATAAATCACTCAATTAGACTTTGTCTTGTACCAATCGCTAAATAAGCTTTTGTTTTGATACAAACACCACTCAATTAGATTCTGTTTTGTACAAAAACCCCAAAAGATTTTATTGTTCAAATAACTCAATCGGAGTGTCTCTTGAAAAAATCACTTAATTGGAGTTTCTTTCGTAAAAATTGATGAATTTGAGTTAGTCTAGCATCAATCATTCAACTGGAGTTAATCTTGCAAAAAATGCTGAATTTCATTTTGTCTTGTAAAAGTTGCTGAATTCGAGTTAGTCTTGCGTAAATCACTCAATTGGAGTTTGTCTTGTACAAATCGCACAATTTGAGTTTTTCTTGCACAAATCACTCAATTACACTTTGTCTTGTAACCAATCGCTGGATCAGCTTTTGTTTTGTTACAAACCACTCAATTAGAATCTGTTTTGTACAAAAACCAAAAAGGAGTTTTTATTGTTCAAATAACTCCATCGGAGTGTCTCTTGAAAAAATCACTCAATTGGATTTTCTTTTGTAAAAATTGATGAATTAGGGTTAGTCTAGCATAAATCACTCAATTGGAGTTAGTATTGTACGAATTTATTAATTTGGAATTTTTCCTGCACAAATCACTCAATTGGAGTTTGTCTTGTACAAATCGCACAATTTGTGTTTTTCTTGCACAAATCACTCAATTAGAGTTTGTCTTGTACAAATCGCTCAATTGGAGTTTTTCTTGCACAAATCACTTAAAAAGCGTTAGTTAGTACAAGTCGCTCAAACATCTTATGTTTTGATACAAACCACGTAATTAGATTCTGTTTTGTACAAATCACCCAAAAGAAGTTTCTGTTGTACAAATAACTCAATCGGAGTGTCTCTTGCAAAAATCACTCAATTGGAGTATTTTTCGTCTTGCATTCTTGCAGTCTTGCATTATTCACTCAATTTGAGTTTGTTTTATAAAAATCGGTCAATTAGCTTTTGTTTTGATACAAACCGCTCAATTAGATTCTGTTCTGTACAAATCACTGAAAAAGGAGTTCCTGTTGTACAAATCACTCAATCGGAGTGTCTCTTGCAAAAACCTCTCTATTTTAGATTTTTTTTGGTAAAATTGCTGAATTTGATTGAGTTTTTATGCACAAATCACTCAATTAGAGTTAGTCTTGTACAAATCACTCAATTTGTGTCAGTTTTGTACAAATCTTGTAAAAATTGCTGAATTTGAGTAATTCTTGCATAAATCATTCAATCAGAGTTTGTCTTGTACAAATTTGTCAATTTAGGAGTTCTTCCTGCACAAATCGCTCAATTAGACTTTGTCTTGTACCAATCGCTCGATCAGCTTTTGTTTTAATACAAACCACTCAATTAGATTCTGTTTTGTACAAAAAACGCAAAAGGAGTTTTTATTGTTCAAATAACTCAATCGAAGTGTCTCTTGAAAAAATCACTCAATTTGGAGTTTCATTTGCAAAAATTGATGAATTAGCGTTAGTCTTGCATAAATCACTCAATTGGAGTTAGTCTTGTACGATTTATCAATTTAGAGTTTTTCCTGCACAAATGACTCAATTGGAGTTTGTCTTGTACAAATCGCACAATTTATGTTTTTCTTGCACAAATCACTCAACTAGAGTTTGCCTTGTACAAATCACTTAATTAGAGTTAGTTAGTACAAGTAACTCAAACATCTTATGTTTTTGATACAAACCACTTAATTAGATTCTGTTTTGTACAAATCACCCAAAAGGAGTTTTTGTTGTACAAATAACTCAATCGGAGTGTCTCCTCGGAGTTTTTTTCGTAAAAATTGATGAATTATAGTTAGTCTTGCATAAATCACTCAATTGGAGTTTGTTCTATACAAATTGTCAATTAGCTTTTGTTTTGATACAAACCACTCAATTAGATTCTGTTTTGTACAATTACTGAAGAAGGAGTTTCTGTTGTACAAATCACTCAATCGGAGTGTCTCTTGCAAAAATCTCTCTATTTTAGATTTTTTCTTGTAAAAATTTCTGAATTTGATTGAGTTTTTATGCACAAATCACTCAATTAGAGTTAGTCTTGTACAAATCACTCAATTTGTGTCAGTTTTGTACAAATCTTGTAAAAATTGCTGAATTTGAGTAATTCTTGCATAAATCACTCAATCAGAGTTTGTCTTGTACAAATTTGTCAATTTGAAGTTCTTCCTGCACAAATCGCTCAATTAGACTTTGTCTTGTACCAATCGCTCGATCAGCTTTTGTTTTAATACAAACCACTCAATTAGATTCTGTTTTGTACAAAAAACGCAAAAGGAGTTTTTATTGTTCAAATAACTCAATCGAAGTGTCTCTTGAAAAAATCACTCAATTTGGAGTTTCATTTGCAAAAATTGATGAATTAGCGTTAGTCTTGCATAAATCACTCAATTGGAGTTAGTCTTGTACGAATTTATCAATTTAGAGTTTTTCCTGCACAAATGACTCAATTGGAGTTTGTCTTGTACAAATCGCACAATTTATGTTTTTCTTGCACAAATCACTCAATTAGAGTTTGCCTTGTACAAATCACTTAATTAGAGTTAGTTAGTACAAGTAACTCAAACATCTTATGTTTTGATACAAACCACTTAATTAGATTCTGTTTTGTACAAATCACCCAAAAGGAGTTTTTGTTGTACAAATAACTCAATCGGAGTGTCTCCTCGGAGTTTTTTTCGTAAAAATTGATGAATTATAGTTAGTCTTGCATAAATCACTCAATTGGAGTTTGTTCTATACAAATTTGTCAATTAGCTTTTGTTTTGATACAAACCACTCAATTAGATTCTGTTTTGTACAAATTACTGAAGAAGGAGTTTCTGTTGTACAAATAAGTCAATCGGAGTGTCTCTTGCAAAAATCTCTCTATTTTAGATTTTTTCTTGTAAAAATTGATGAATATCAGTTAGTCTTGCATAAATCACTCAATATGAGTTTGTCTTGTACAAATCACTCAATTTGAGTTGGTCTTGTAAAAACATCTGAATTTGAGTTAGTCTTGTATAAATCACTCAATAGGAGTTTGTGTTGAACAAATCGCTCATTTGGAGTTAGTCTTGTACAAATCACTCAATTTGTATTAGTTTCGTACAAATCTAGCAATTTGGAGTTTTTCCTGCACAAATCACTCAATTGGAGTTACTCTCGAACAAATCACTCAATTAGAGTTTGTTTTTCGTGAAAATTTATGAATTTGAGTAAGTCTAAGCATAAATCACTCAGTTGGAGTTTATATTTTAAATCGCTCAATTGTTTTTATGCGAATACCACTCAGGAACAAAGTCTTATTGAATGATTTATGCAAGAAAAACTCCAATTCAGCCATTTAATCAAGAGAAACTCCAATTGAGTGATTAATGCAAGACTAACTCAAATTCAGCAAATTTTTACAAGACAAACCCTGATTTGTAAAAGAAAAACTTCAATTGAGGGATTTATGCAAGACTAACTCAAATTCATCACTCAGACTTTGTTTTGTAACAATCGCTCGATCAGCTTTTGTTTTGATACAAACCACTCAATTAGATTCTGTTTTGTACAAAAAACCCAAAAGGAGTTTTTATTGTACAAATAACTCTATCGGAGTGTCTCTTGAAAAAATCACTCAATTGGATTTTCTTTCATAAAAGTTGATGAATTTGCGTTAGTCTAGCATAAATCACTCAACTGGAGTCTTTACGAATCTATCAATTTGTAGTTTTTCCTGCACAAATCACTCAATTGGAGTTTGTCTTGTACAAATTGCACAATTGGAGTTTTTCTTGAACAAATCACTCAATTGATTCTGTTTTGTACAAAAAAACCCAAAAGGAGTTTTTATTGTACAAATAACTCTATCGGAGTGTCTCTTGAAAAAATCACTCAATTGGATTTTCTTTCGTAAAAATTGATGAATTTGCGTTAGTCTAGCATAAATCACTCGACTGGAATTAGTCTTGTACGAATCTATCAATTTGTAGTTTCTCCTGCACAAATCACTCAATTGGAGTTTGTCTTGTACAAATTGCACAATTGGAGTTTTTTTTTTTGCACAAATCACTCAATTGATTCTGTTTTGTACAAAAAACCCAAAAGGAGTTTTTATTGTACAAATAACTCTATCGAAGTGTCTCTTGAAAAAATCACTCAATTGGATTTTCTTTCATAAAAGTTGATGAATTTGCGTTAGTCTAGCATAAATCACTCAACTGGAGTCTTGTACGAATCTATCAATTTGTAGTTTTTCCTGCACAAATCACTCAATTGGAGTTTGTCTTGTACAAATTGCACAATTGGAGTTTTTCTTGAACAAATCACTCAATTGATTCTGTTTTGTTCAAAAAACCCAAAAGGAGTTTTTATTGTACAAATAACTCTATCGGAGTGTCTCTTGAAAAATCACTCAATTGATTTTCTTTCGTAAAAATTGATGAATTTGCGTTAGTCTAGCATAAATCACTCGACTGGAATTAGTCTTGTACGAATCTATCAATTTGTAGTTTCTCCTGCACAAATCACTCAATTGGAGTTTGTCTTGTACAAATTGCACAATTGGAGTTTTTTTTGCACAAATCACTCAATTGATTCTGTTTTGTACAAAAAAACCCAAAAGGAGTTTTTATTGTACAAATAACTCTATCGGAGTGTCTCTTGAAAAAATCACTCAATTGGATTTTCTTTCGTAAAAATTGATGAATTTGCGTTAGTCTAGCATAAATCACTCGACTGGAATTAGTCTTGTACGAATCTATCAATTTGTAGTTTCTCCTGCACAAATCACTCAATTGGAGTTTGTCTTGTACAAATTGCACAATTGGAGTTTTTTTTTTTGCACAAATCACTCAATTGATTCTGTTTTGTACAAAAAAACCCAAAAGTTGTTTTTATTGTACAAATAACTCAATCGGAGTGTCGCTTGGAAAAATCACTCAATTGGATTTTCTTTCGTAAAAATTGATGAATTTGAGCTATAACTCAATTGGAGTTTGTTTTATACAAATCGGTCAATTAGCTCTCGTTTTGATACAAACCGCTCAATGAGATTCTGTTTTGTACAAAGCACTCAAAAAGGAGTTTCTCTTTGTACAAATAACTCAATCGGGTTTGTCTTGCACAAATCACTCAATTAGAGTTTGTCTTGTACAAATCGCTCGATCAGCTTTTGTTTTGATACAAACACTCAATTGGAGATTGTCTTTTACAATTGCTCAATTGGAGTTTTTCCCTTCACAAATCACTAGCATTAGAGTTACTCTTGATCAAATCACTTAATTAGAGTTTTTTTGTAAAAATTGATGAATTTGAGTTAGTCTAGCATAAATCACTAATGAGTTTATCTTTACAAATCGCTCAATTGGAGTTTTTATGCACAAATCACTCATAGTTTGTTGCAAATTTAGTTTATGTTGTTCAATTCAACTAATTCAACTAATTGGAGTTAGATTTGTGAAAAAACGCTCAATTATAGAGTGCTCCTTGTACAAATCACTCAATTTAGGTTTGTGTTGTAAAATATTGCTGAATTTGAGTTAGTCTTGCATAAATCACTCAATTAGAGTTAGTTTTGTACAAATCACGCAAATAGGGTTTGTATTTAAAAATTGCTGTATTTGACTTAGTTTTGCTTAAATCACTCAATTGGAGTTAGTGTTGTACAAATCTATCGATTTGGAGTTTTCCTGCATAGATCACTCAATTAGAGTTTGTTTTGTACAAATCGCTCAACCAGGTTTTGTTTTGATACAACCCACTGAATTAGATTATGTTTCGTATCAATCACTCAAAAGCAGTTTCTGTTGTACAAATAACTCAATCGGAGTGTATCTTACAAAAAGCACTCAATAAGAGTTTTTCTTGTAAAAATTGCTGAATTTGAGTTAGTTTGGCATAAATCGCTCAATTGGAGTTTGTCTTGTGCAAATTACTTAATTTAGGTTATTCTTCGTAAATCAGTCAATTGGAGTTCGTCTTGTCAAATCGCTCAATTGGAGTTTTTCCTGCAGAAATGAGTCAAAGTGAGTTAGTCATGTACAAATAACTCAGTTAATGTTTGTCTTGTAAAAGTTGCTGAATTTGAGTTAGTCTTGCATAAATCACTCAATTGGAATGTCTTGTACAAATCTATCAATTCAGAGTTTTTCCTGCATAAATCACTCAATTGGAGTTTGTCTTGTACAAACCACTCAATTAGATTATGTTTTGAATCTATCACTCAAAAGCAGTTTCTATTGTACAAATAACTCAATCAGAGTGTCTTGCAAAAACAACTCAATTAGAATTTGCCTTGTAAAAATTGCTGAATTTCAGTTAGTCTTGAATAAATCATTCAATTGGAGTTTTTCTTATACAAATCGCTCATTGGAGTTTTTCTTGCACAAATCGATCAATTCAAATTCTTCTTGCATAAATCACTCAATTAGAGTTTGTTTTGTACAAATCGCTCGATCAGCTTTTGTTTTGATACAAACAAGTCAAATAGATTCTGTTTTGTACAAATCACTCAATTAGACTTTTTCTTGTAAAAATTGCTGAATTTGAGTTAGTCTTGTATAAATCACTCAATTGGAGTTTGTCTTGAATGAATCGCTCAATTAGAGTTTTTCTAGCACAAATCACTCAATTTGAATTTGTATGTACACATCAGTCAAACGGCGTGTCTCTTGCAGAAATCACTCTTTGCAGTTTTTCTGGTAAAAATATAATTTGAATTATTCTTGTACAAATCACTCAATTAGAGTTTTTCTTGTAAAAAATGCTGCATTTGAGTTAGTCTTGCATAAATCACTCAAATTGAGTCAGTCTTGTACAAATCGCTCAATTAGAGTTTTTCTTGCATAAATCACTCAATTAAAGTTTGTCTTGTACAAATCGCTCTATTGGAGTTTTTCTTGCATGAATCACTCAATTAGAGTTTGTCTTGTACAAATCGCTCAATTTGAGTTTTTCCTGCACGAATCATTCAATTGGAGTTAGTCTTGAACAAATCACTCAATTAGAGTTTGTCTTGTAAAAATTGCTGAATTTCATTTAGTCTTGCATAAAATACTCTCTTAGAATGTGTTTTGTACAAGTCACTCGATCAGCTTTTGCTTTGATACAAGACCATGCAATTAGATTCTTTTTTGTACAAATCACCCAAAAGGAGTTTCTGTTGTACAAATAACTCAATTGGAGTGTTTCTTGCAAAAATCACTCAGTTGGAGTTTTTATCATAAAAATTGACGAACTAGAGTTAGTCTTGAATAAATCACTCAACTGGAGTTTGTCTTGTAGAAGCTGCTGAATTTGAGTTAGTCTTGCACAAAACACTCAATTAGAGTTTGTCTTGTACAAATCGCTCAATTAGGGTTTGTCTTGTAAAAATTGCTGAATTTGAGTAAGTCTTGCATAAATCACTCAATTGGAATTTGTCTTGTTGTAATCGCTCAATTGGGTTTTTTCTTGCATGAATCACTGAATTAGAGTTTGTCTTGTACAAATCACCCGATTAGGGTTTGTTTTGTAGAAATTGCTGAATTCGAGTTAGTTTTGCATAAATCGCTCAACTGGAGTTTGTCTGGTACAAATCGCTCAATTGGAGTTTTTCTTGCACAAAACACTCAATTAGAGTTTGTCTTGTACAAATTGCTTAATTAGGGTTTGTCTTGTAAAAATTGCTGAATTTGAGTTAGTCTTTTATAAATCATTCAATTGGAGTTTGTCTTGTACAAATCGCTCAAATGGAGTTTTTGTTGCGTGAATCACTCAATTAGAGTTTGTCTTGTACAAATCACCCGATTAGGGTTTGTCTTGTAAAAAGCACTCAATTAGAGTTTTTCTTGTAGAAATTGCTGAATTCGAGTTAGTCTTTTATAAATCATTCAATTGGAATTTGTCTTGTACAAATCGCTCAATTAGAGTTTTTCCTGCACAAATCATTGAATTGGATTTAGTCTTGTACAAATTAGAGTTTGTCTTGTAAAAATGGCTGAATTTGACTTAGTCTTGCTCAAATCACTCAATTCGAGATTTTCTTGTACAAAACACTCAATTAGAGTTTGTGTTGTAGAAATCGCTCAATTGGAGTTTGTTTGCAATTTGTCGCCATTTTGAGTGATTTGTAAAAAACAGAATCTAATTGAGTGGTTTGTACCAATACATTAGCTGATTGAGCGACTTGTACATAACAAAATCTAATTGAGTGATTTGTGCAAGGAAAACTCTAATTGAGCGATTTGTACAATACAAGCCTTTATTGAGTGGGAACTGTGATGAGCGATTTGTACAAGACAGCGGTTAGGGTTAGGGCTAGCCTTTTTGTAAGGGGTTAGGACAGTCGGGTAGATAGGAACTATGTAGATGTTGGTAAGTTAGGTAGGTGTTGACCGATAGAATTTAACGACAGTAATATGTTTGACTAGGGTTCTGTTTTTGAATAATTTAATTGTCGTTCAATATTTAGAAATGACCTCTAAAATCCACGGCGTTTTCAAGCTCTGTTTGAACTATTGAATGTTTGACATCCCATTCTCAATTTCTTGAAGCACAATCACTTGGAAGTCCGTTGAGGGCATATGGAAAAAAGCTCCGAGAGAAAGAATCGGTCGAGGGGACTGTGAAAGAGATAAACAGTTGAATCCCTTTTGTTGTTCACATTGATTAAAGATTAGATTAGATAGTTTTCTCGACCTCTAAATGCCTGACTTACCCGAGATAGGCATGAGCATTGGCGGTTAGGGTCTGATTTTTGAAATATAGGGATAACTTAGTAATAATTTTTTTGAAAAAATGTCATGTGACATGTGATATGTGTCATGTGTAGCTTTGCATTACAGTTTTGTTTACAAGATGTCATGTGGCCTCGATGACCTTTCACCTTGAATATAGGTATATGTCCATAACTAAGTAACCACAAGTGCTACATATATGGTATGATGGGAGACCTTATGACACCACATCCTGTACCTCATTAATTATGCGCATATCTAATTCTGACCAAGCTAATAGAGCTAGAGGTCTGATTTTTGGTACATGGGCATAACTTAGCAATACAATTTTTTTTGACAAAATATCATGTGACCTCGATGACCTTTGACCTTGAATATACGTATATGTCCATAAGTAAGTAACCACAAGTGCTACACCCTTCATATTTGGTATGATGGGAGACTTTATGACACCACATCCTTTACCTTATTAATTATGCACATGTCTAATTCTGAGCCAGCCGATCGAGCTAGAGGTCTGAATTTTGGTTTATAGGGATAGCTTAGCAATACAATTTTTTTGTCAAAATGTCATGTGACCTCATGGGGGACCATATTTCACACTTAAACTTTGGGGATGCAAACCATCCTTTTTTGACAAAATGTCACATGACCAACTATATTTTGCCTTCTTTATAATGCACATATGTAATTCACGGCAAGCAAATAGAGCTTGAGGTCTGATTTTTGGTATATAGGGATGACTATTTGATACAATTTTTTTGACAAAATGTCACATGACCTCCATGACCTTTGACCTCAAATATATATATTGTCCATTACTGAGTAACCACAAGAGCTAGAGCCTTCATATTTGGTATGATAGGACATCTAATGATGACACATCCTGTACCTCATTGATTATGCGCATTTGTAATTTTGGGCAAGCAAAAAGAGCCGGACGTATGATTTTAGGTATATAGGGATTACTATAGGACACAATTTTTTGTCAAGATGTCACATGACCTTGATTAATCTTTGACCTCAAATATACATATTTGTCCATAATTCAGTGACGACGAGGACTACACCCTTCATATTTGTTATGGTGAGAGACCTCATGCCGCAACAAACTGTTCCTCATTAATAATGCACATATCTAATTCCGGGCAAGCAAAGAGAGCTAGAGGTATGATTTTTGTTATATATGGGAAACTATTGGATACAATATTTTTGACAAAATGTCACTTGACCTAGATGACCTTTGACCTCAAAAATAAGTTTTTACCAATAAATCAGTAACTAAAAGAGATATTTTTTTTATACTTGGTAGGATAGAGGCAATACGATGCCACATTCTGAACCTTATCAATTATGCACCTAATTATTTGCTTTACAATACAGGTTAATATATCATTCTTTATAATGTTATAACTACAGCAAAAAACAGAATGGTTGGACAGTCTCGTATACATTACGTTTACCTTTTTGTATGGCCCACATAAGTTTTGTAGATATCATTGTAGATAAAAAGAACCGACTCATTGAGTGAAATACTAATCATGTAACACTATACTCAACTGTTTATCCTTGTGTGTCTATAAAAACAGATAGGCATCCGTACGCATACATTGCATTATGGTTTGTTTAGCCAGAGTGCTGTCCTAATTAACTTCAGTCCTTACTATCAACTCACAAAGTAATTTAGCAATTCCCTTGTGTGTTCTATCCAGACACTCAAATGAGTCGGTTCTTCTTATCTACGATGTTATCTACAAAACTGCGTGTCACGTACAAAAAAGTAAACGTTATGTACATGAGACTGTCCAACCATCCTGTTTTTTGCTGTATGTAACCATTTGCTCATTTTCTCGAAACCCTTCATCGCTGCTTTGAGGCTATATTTATTTTTATTTTTCTTCTTCCATCCTCTACATGCAACTGCCATGCGAACACTGTTGTACTTAGACACTTCAAACTTGGCACATAGGTAAAACTCCTCAAAAGTAATTTTTTGATTCTTTACCATAACAATTGGTCAGCTGACCTTGCAGCCATATTGAAAATAAATTTTCAAATAAACTTTCATTTGCATAAAAATTAATCAATTGAAATTCTTTCAACAACTTTTGTAGACCATAGGCCTAGGCTCCTTCATGCAAAATATCAAGGTCATAGGCACTGCCAATTTTGAGAAAAAGATTTTTAAAGTATTATTTTTCTGATTTTTCATTGACCTTTGACCTCCCCTATACCTTTGCAGCTAAGCTATGGCAATGGCTTATTCTGGCCTATGTTAAAGTCCGAGAATCTTAAAGACCGAGAATGCTAGCGTCTATTCAACATTGACAAGTAGTGGACCAATTGCACTCCACAGTTTTTGGGATACCACTTGACCTTTGACCTTGGCGTATTCCTGCAACTCATTTATTATGCACATATCTAATTCTGGGTTTCCCACTGAAGCTATAGGTCTGATTTTTGGTACATACCGCGAACTATATACATCCATAACTTAACAACCACAAGTGCCACACCCTTCATATTTGGTATGGTGGGACGACTTATGACGACATATCCTGTACCTCATTAATTATGCACATATCTAATTCTGAGCAAGCCAATAAAGCTAGAGGTCTGATTTTTGGTATAGAGGTATAACTAGGGGATTGAATTTCTTTAAAAAAATGTCATGTGACGTCAATGACATTTGACTTCCGTTTGGCGACCAATATCCTCGGTAAGGTTTGCAAGTGCTGACCGCTAAAATAGGCTTTGACTAGTAAGTCGGACGGCGGGAATCGGTGACAGGTGTATCCGATAAAGAATAGACAATTTTCCGTTCATATGAGCGTGAATAAAGATGTCAGCGGCAGGACCAGGGTAGCTTGTTGTGCGGTATAATAATGACATACTTCGGTACCTCAAGTACGGTTATTTGAATGTCAGATGGTGGCGATCGGACGATAGGTGCACTAACTCAAGGGTCACATATTACACGTACTTAGAGTGCGACGATTGTAATTGCACTGAATGGGCTGCCGGGGATAGGTATGCCGTGAAAGAGATTGCAAATTTCCCGTATAAGAAGCGCCTTGATTTCAATCGATGTCAACCCGCATCAGACAACAAGTGTGTTCCGTAAAGGGTAGTCATTTTCCATACCCAAGAATGTGGATCGGAATGACTGTCAGCGGGCAGTTAGTGAAAGTTTTACCCGCAAAAAGGATTGACAATTTGCCGTACCTAAGGTCCGTGAAATTGACAGACTCCGAGCGGGAAGCTTGCGACAAGTGCCCAATAAAAAGCTGATTATCGTCCGTACCTAAAGTACGACAATTTCAATGGTCATATACAGGCAGAAGCCATCAAGTATGCCACTGTAGTACTACCAATCTTCCGTCAGAAAGTAAATAAAGACAATAATGTACAAATGTTATTCTGCGTCTACATTTACCACAAATGGAACTATCTATACCTGGCAAACATGAATTTAGATTGGTTTCCTTTTTAAACAAAATTTACCATTCAATGAGTCAGTATAAATGTAATTGGGTAAATGCGTAGTGATGTGTTGGAGTTGAACGGTTCTACGGGGATTTTAATATCCTCCCCGGACAGTTAACGGAAGAGCTGATAGAAGCTTTATAAAGTCTCGTATTGCTCCTGAGTGGTCAAACAAAGTCATGACAGAACGGATGTAGGCCTATGTTGTCGACATAAGGAATTAGGCGACCAATATGCTCGGTAAGGTTTGCCAATGCTGCCCACTAAAATTGGCTTTGACAAGAAAGTCGGAGGGCGGAAATCGGTGACAGGAATATCCGATAAAGAATAAACAATGTACCGTTGATATGAGCGTGAATAAAGATGTCAGCGCCGGGACCAGGATAGCGTATTGTGCGGTAAAACATTGACAAAATATAATTTTTTCTATAACCTGAAGGGGATTCGAACCCCGACACACTCACGGCAACATCGTCTAGCTGCTAGGCCTCACACAAAACCAGTCGGCTACCGTTTCCAACCCAAAAGAGTTGGTCACAGCAACCGACTTAGATGTTACAATCCTCTGCGCGACCGAGCAACACAGTGTGAATGGAGCAGACGACACAGAGACACAGTACAACAAAGTGTGAATGGAGCAGACGACACACACACAACACAGTACAAACAGACATATAGTACCCCAAGTACGGTTATTTGAATGTCAGATGGCGGCGATTGGACGACAGGTGCACTCATTCAATTGCCACAAATATCACGTAATTAAAGTGCGACGATTGTAATTGCACTGAATCGTTTGCCGGGGATAAGTATGCCGTGAAAGAGATTGAATGCTTCTATGGGGATTTCAATATTCTATCCGAGACAGTTTACGGCCGGGCTGATAGAAGCTTTATAAAGTCTCCTACTGCTCCTGGATGGTCAAACAAAGTCATGACAGAACGGATATAGGCTTATTTTGTCGAGTATCAGGAATTAGGTGACCAATATGCTCTATAAGGTTTGCCAATGCTGCCCACTAAAATTGGCTTTGACAAGAAAGTCGGACGGCGGAAATCGGTGACAGGAATATCCGATAAAGAATAGACAATTTACCGTTGATATGAGCGTGAATAAAGATGTCAGCGCCGGGACCAGGATAGCGTATTGTGCGGTAAAACATTGACAAAATATAATTTTTACTATAACCCAAACAAGATTCGAACCCCCACACACTCACGGCAACATCGTGTAGCTGCTAGGCCTCATACAAAACCAGTCGGCTATCGTTTCCAACCCAATAGAGTTGGTCACAGCAACCGACTTAGATGTTACAATCCTTTGCGTGACCGAGCAACACAGTGTGAATGGAGCAGACGACACACAGACGCGGTACAACAAAGTGTGAATGGAGCTGACGACACACAGACACAGTACAAACACACATATAGTACCCCAAGTACGGTTATTCGAATGTTAGAAGGCGGCGATTGGACGACAGATGCATTCATTCATTTGCTACAAATTACACGTACTTAAAGTGCGACGGTTGTAATTGCACTGAATCGGCTGCCAGAGACAGGTATGCTTAACTGCTAGGCCTCATACAAAACCAGTCGGCTATCGTTTCCAACCCAATAGAGTGGGTCAGAGCAACCGACTTAGATGATACCATCCTTTGCGCGACCGAGCAACACAGTGTGAATGGAGCAGACGACACACAGACCCGGTACAACAAAGTGTGAATGGAGCAGACGACACACAGACACAGTACAAACACACATATAGTACCCCAAGTACGGTTATTTGAATGTCAGATGGCGGCGACTGGACGAGAGGTGCACTCATTCAATTGCCACAAATTTCACGTACTTAAAGTGCAACGATTGTAATTGCACTGAATCGGCTGCCGGGGATAAGTATGCCGTGAAAGAGATTGAAAATTTCCCGTATAAGAAGCGCCTTGATTGGAATCGCTGTCAGCGCACAGCAGACCACAAGTGTGCCCGGAAAAGGATGGTCATTTTCAATACCAAAGAATGTAGATCGGAATGACCGTCAGCGGGCAGTTAGTGAAATTATTACCCGCAAAAAGGATTGACAATTTGCCGTACCTAAGGTTCGTGAAATTGACTGACTCTATGGGGGCAGCGTGTGAAAAGTGCCCAATAAAGAGCTGACTATCTTCCCTACCTAAAGTAAGACAATTTCAATGGTCATATACAGGCAGAAGCCATCAAGTATGCCTCTGCAGTACTACCAATCTCCCGTCAGGAAAATAAATAAAGACAAATATGTACAAATTTTGTTCTGCGTCTACATTTACCGCAGATGGAACAATCTATACCTGGCAAACATGAATTTAGATTGATTTCCTTTTTAAACAAAATTTACCATTCAATGAGTCAGCATTAATGTAATTGGGGAAATGCGTAGTGCTGTGTTAGAGTGGCAAGGTTCTACGGGGATTTTAATATTCTCCCCGAGACAGTTTACGGCCGAGCTGATAGAAGCTTTATAAAGTCTCTTACTGCTCCTGAGTGGTCAAACAAAGTCATGACAAAACGGATGTAGGCCTACTTTGTCGAGTATCAGGAATTAGGCGACAAATTATGCTCGGTAAGGTTTGCCAATGCTGCCCACTATAATTTGCTTTCACTACAGAGTCGAATGGTTGGAATCGGTGACAGGTGTATCCGATAAAGAATAGACAATATAAGAAGCGCCTTCCCGTATAAGAAGCGCCTTGATTGGAATACCGTTGATATGAGCGTGAATAAAGATGTCAGCGTCGGGACTTATTGTGCGGTAAAACATTGACAAACTTCAGTACCCCAAGTATGGTTATTTCAATGTCAGATAGCGGCGATTTGACGACAGGTGCACTCATTCAATTGCCACAAATTACACGTACTTAAAGTGCGACGATTTTAATTGAACTGAATCGGCTGCCAGAGCCAGGTATGCCGTGAAAGAGATTGCAAATTTCCCGTTTAAGAAGCGTCTTGATTGGAATCACTGTCAGCGCGTAGCAGACCACAAGTGTGGACGGAAAAGGGTGGTCATTTTCCATACCAAAGAATGGAGATCAGAATGACCGTCAGCGGGCAGTAAGTGAAAGTTTTACCCGCAAAAAGGATTGACAATCTGCTGTACGTAAGGTCCGTGAAATTGACTGACTCTAAGGGGGCAGCGTGTGAAAAGTGCCCAATAAACAGCTGACTATCTTCCCTACCTAAAGTACGACAATTTCAATGGTCATATACAGGCAGAAGCCGTCAAGTAGGCCGCTGCAGTACTACCAATCGCCCGTTAGAAAAGTAACTAAAGACAAAAATGTACAAATGTTGTTCTGCGTCAACATTTACCGCAGATGGAACAATCTATACCTGGCAAACATGAATTCAGATTGATTTTTTTTCCAAACCAAATTTACATTTCTATGAGTCAACATAAATGTAATGGGATAAATGCGTAGTGATGTGTTGGACTGGCAAGGTTCTACGGGGATTTTAATATTCTCCGCGAGGCATTTTACGGCCGAGCTGATAGAAGCTTAATAACTTCTCATACTGCTCCTGAGTTGTCTAATAAAGTCATGTCAGAACGGATGTAAGCCTATGTTTTCGAGTATGAGGAATTAGGGGACAATATCCTCGGTAAGGTTTGGCAATGCTGACCACTAAAAGTGGCGAGGACTAGAAAGTCGGACGGCGGAATCGATGACAGGTGTATCCGATAAACAAAAGACAATTTTCCGTACAGATGAGCGTGAATAAAGTGTCAGCGGCGGGACCAGGGTAGCTTATTGTGCGGTAAAACACTGACAATCTTCGGTACCCCAAGTACGGTTATTTGAATGTCAGATGGTGGCGATTGGACGACAGGTGCACTAATTGAAGGGCCACAAATTACAGGTTCTTAAAGTGCGACGATTGTAATTGCTCTGAATCGGCTGCCGGCGACAGGTATGCCCTGAAGGAGATTGAAAATTTCCCGTATAAGAGGCGCCTTGATTGGAATTACTGTCAACGCGCAGCAGGCCACAAGTGTGCCCGAAAAAGTGTGATCATTTTCTATACCAAAGAATGTAGATAGGAATGACCGTCAGCGAGTAGTTAGTGAAAAGGATTGACAAATGCTGTACCTAAGGTCCGTGAAATTGACTGACTCTGAGCCTGCAGTTTGTGACAAGTTCTCAATAAACACCTGACCGTCTTACGTACCTAAAGTACCACAATTTCAATGGTCATTTACAGGCAGACGCCGTCAAGTATGCCGCTGCAGTACTACCAATCTCCCGTGAAGAAAGTAAATAAAGACAAAAATGTACAAATTTTAATTTACCACAGATTGAACAATCTATACTTGGCAAATATGAATTTAGATGGATTTTCTTTTTTAAACAAAATTTACCATTCAATGAGTCAGCAGAAGTGTAATCGAGGAAAAGCCTAGTGATGTATTGGACTGGCACGGTTGTACGCGGATTTTAATATTCTGCCCATGGCAGTTTATGGCCAAGCTAATAGATACTTAATAAACTCTCGTATTGCTCCTGAGTTGTCGTGACAGAACGGATGTCTAGTATTAGCAATTAGGCGACCAATATCCTCGGTAAGGTTTGCAAATGCTGACTACTAAAATTGGCTTTGACTAGTAAGTCGGACGGCGGGAATCGGTGACAGGTGTATCCGATAAAGAATAGACAATTTTCCGTTTATATGAGCGTGAATAAAGATGTCAGAGGCAGGACCAGGGTAGCTTGTTGTGCGGTATAATAATGACATACTTCGGTACCTCAAGTACGGTTATTTGAATGTCAGATGGTGGCGATCGGACGATAGGTGCACTAACTCAAGGGCCACATATTACACGTACTTAGAGTGCGACGATTGTAATTGCACTGAATGGGCTGCCGGGGATAGGTATGCCATGAAAGAGATTGCAAATTTCCCGTATAAGAAGCGCCTTGATTTGAATCGATGTCAACCCGCAGCAGACCACAAGTGTGTTCCGAAAAGGGTAGTCATGTTCCATACCCAAGAATGTAGATAGGAATGACCGTCAGCGGGCAGTTAGTGAAAGTTTTACCCGCAAAAAGGATTGACAATCAGCCGTACCAAAGGTTCGTGAAATTGACTGACTCTAAGGGGGCAGAGTGTGACAAGTGCCCAATAAACAGCCGAATATCTTCCGTATCTAAAGTACGACAATTTCAATGGTCATATACAGGCAGTAGCAGTCAGGTATGCCGCTGCAGTACTACCAATCTCCCGTTAGAAAAGTAAATAAAGACAAAAATGTACAAATTTTGTTTCCAAAAGTCATGTGAAATGCGAATGAAGTTAAATGTCGGTGAAGAAAAACTAAGAAAGGCAACACTAGCAATAAATAATAATATTAATAAATAATTCTGCAAAGCAGCAATGACCGGGTTTCGAGACATTTTGGTCGACAGAGGCATTAGAGAAATATATATGCAGTAAGAGGGAGGGCTATGGTAGTATTTGTTAAATCGAAGTCAAAGGTCATCAAGGTGATTTGCCATTTTGTTAAAAGAATTGAATGTCATAGTTATCCCTATCAACCAAAAATCAGACCTCAAGCTCCATTGGCTTGCAAGAAATTAGATATGTGCATAATTAATAAAGTCAACGATATTCCGTCATAAGGTGTCCAATCTTACCAAATATGAAGACTGTAGCCCTTTTGGTTACTGAGTTATAGACATATATGTATATTTGAGGCCCAAGGTCATCAAGGTCACGTGATATTTTGTCAAAAAAATATATTCCATGGTTATCCCTATACACCAAAAATCAGACCTAAAGCTCCATTGGCTTGCCCTGGAATAAGATATGTGCATAGTTAATGAGGTAAAGGATGTGTCGTCATGAGGTCTCCCATCATACCAAATATGAAGGGTGTAGCAGTTGTAGTTACTGAGTTGTGGACATATATGTATATTTGAGGTCAAAGTCGTCGAAGCCACGTGACCATTTGTAGAAAACATTACTCCAATTGTTAGCCCTATGTATAAAAAATCAGACGTCTAGCTCTATCGGCTTCCTCAGAATTAGATATGTGCATAATTATTGAGGTACAGGATGTGTCGTCATAAGGTCTCCCATCGTACTGAGTTATGAACAAATATGTATATTTGAGGTCAAAGGTCATTGAGGTCACATGACATTTTTTAAAAGAAATTGTATCCCATAGTTATACCTATATACCAAAAATCAGACCTCAAGCCTTATTTTTATGCCCAGAACTAGGTATATGCATAATTAATAAGGTATAGAAAGTGGCTGGTCTTTTGACATGTTGTTGAAAAACTTTGCTCCCATAGTTCGCGGTATATACCAAAAATGAGACCTATAGCTTTAGTGGGAAACCCAGAATTAGATATGTGCATAATTAATGAGGTACAGGATATGTCGTCGTAAGTCGTGCCAACATACCAAATATGAATGGAGTGGCACTTGTGGTAACTAAGTTATGGATATATATGTATATTTTGGTTCAGAGGTCATCAAGGTCATTTGATATTTTTTTAAAGAAATTGTATCTCAAAGTTATCCCTATATACTAAAAATCAGACCTCAAGCCTTATTTTTATGCCCAGAACTAGGTATATGCATAATTAATAAGGTATAGAAAGTGGCTGGTCATGTGACATGTTGTTGAAAAACTTTGCTCCCATAGTTCGCGGTATGTACCAAAAATGAGACCTATAGCTTCAGTGGGAAACCCAGAATTAGATATGTGCATAATAAATGAGTTGCAGGAATATGCCAAGGTCAAAGTTCAAGTGGTATCCAAAAACCTGTGGAGTGCAATTGGTCCCCTACCTGGCATTCTCGGAGTTTAACATAGGCCAGAATAAGCCATTGCCATAGCTTAGCTGCGTAGGTATAGGGGAGGTCAAAGGTCAATGAAAAATCGGAAAAATAATACTTTAAAAATCTTATTGTCAAAATTGGCAGTGCCTATGACTTTGGTATTTGGCATGAAGGAGGAGCCTAGGCGTATGGTCTACAAAAGTTGTTGAAAAAATTTCAATTGTTTAATTTTTAAGCACATGAACGTTTATTTGAAAATTTATTTTCAATATGGCTGCAAGGTCACCTGACCAATTGTTATGGTGAAGAATCAAAAAATTACTTGTGAGTTTTTTAACTATGTGCCAAATTTGAAGTCTCTAGGTACAACAGTGTTCGCATGGCAGTTGCATGTAGAGGACGGAAGAACAAAAAGAATAATAAATATAGCTGCAAAGCAGCGATGAAGGGTTTCGAGAAAATGAGCAAATGGTTACATAGTTATAACATTAAAAAGAATGATATATTAACCTGTATAGTAAAGCAAATAATTAGGTGCATAATTGAAAAGGTTCAGAATATGGCATTATTGTCTCTATCCTACCAAGTATAAACAATATATCTCTTTTGGTTACTGATTTATTAGTAAAAACTTATTTTTGAGGTCAAAGGTCATCTAGGTTACGTGACATTTTGTTAAAAAAATTGTATCCAATAGTTATCAATTTATAACAAAAATCATACCTCTAGCTCTCTTTGCTTGCCCAGAATTAGATATGTGCAAAATTAATGAGGAACAGTTTGTGGCGTCATGAGGTCTCCCACCATACCAAATATGAAGGGTGTAGCCCTTGTGGTTACTGAATTATGGACAAATATGTATATTTGAGGTCAAAGGTCATCGAGGTCATTTGACATTTTGTCCAAAAATTGTATCCTATAGTTATCCGTATTTACCAAAAATCAGACCTCTGGCTTTATTTGCTTGCCCAAAATTAGATATGCGCATAATTAATGAGGTACAGGATGTATCGTCATAAGGTGTCCCATCATACCAAATTTGAAGGATGTAGCACTAATGGTTACTTCGTTTTCGACATATATGTATATTTGAGGTCAAAGGTCATCGAGGTCATGTGACATTTTTTCCAAAAAATTAATCCAATAGTCATCCCTATATACCAAAAATCAGACCTGCAACTTTATTGGCTTGCTTAGAATTAGATATGTGCATAATGAATAAGGCAAAACATAGTTTGTAATGTGACATCTTGTGAAAAAAGAGTTTGCATCCCCAAAATTTTGGTGTGAAATGTTGTCCCCACTGGTCAATGTTCAATAGACAATAGCCCGTTAGGACTCTTCCTTAGGCCAGAATAAGCCTTTGCTATAGCATAGCTGGATAGGTATAGTGAAGGTCAAGGGTCATAGAAAAATCAGAAAAATAATACTTTAAAAATCTTCTTCTCAAAATCGACAAGACCTGTGATCTTGATTTTTGGCAGAAAGGAGCATGGCTATATCTTCTACAAAATGATGAATATTTATGCAAATGAGAGGGATTTAAAAGTTTGAATTTAAGATTGACGGCAGGTCATGTAACCTGTTGCCGTGGTAACAAAAAAGAAAAATATGATCGTTGAGTTTTACCAAATTAGAAGGCATTTGGTATAACGGTGTTCGAATGTCAAGCATGAAAATGTGGCGGAACAATAATAATAATAATAAATATAGTTGCAAGCAGCAATGACCGGGTTTCGACACATGTTGATGCATTAGAGCAAAGGCAGAATAAGATATGCGCATAATTAATGACGTAGAAGATGTCGTGTCATAAAGTTTAATTTATAACTAAATATCAATTGTATCATATACGTAAATTTCAGGTCAAAGGTCATCGAGACCACAAGACTTTTTGTCGAAAAAAATTGTATTGGTAAGATATCACTATATACCAAAAATTAGACCTCTAGCTTTATTGGCTCGGTCAGAATAAGATATGCGCATAATTAATGAGGTACAGGATATGGTGTCATTAGATCTCCCAGTATACCAAATATGAAAGCTGTAAAACTTGTGGTTACTTAGTTATTGACATATACTCAAATATAAAGTCAAAGGTCATCGAGGTCACATGATATTTTGTCAAAAAGAATTGTATTGCTAAGTTATCCCTATTTACCAAAAATCAGACCTTTACCTCTTTTGTCTGGCTCAGAATTAGATATGCGCATAATTTATGAGTTACAGGATGTGGTCTCATAAGGTCTCCCATCATACCAAATATGAAGCATGTAGCACTTGTGGTTACTGAGTTATGGACATATACGTATATTCAAGGTCAAAGGTCATCGATGTCACATGATATTTTGTCAAAAAAATTGTATTTGTAAGTTATCCCTATATACCAAAAATCAGATCTCTAGCTCTATTGGTTTGCTCAGAATTAGATATGCACATAATTAATGAGGTACAGGATGTGGTGTCATAAGGTCTCCCATCATACCAAATATGAAGGCTGTAGCCCTTCTGGTTACTAAGTTATCGACAATTACTCATATTCAAGGTCAAAGGTCATCAAGGTCACATGATATTTTGTCAAAAAAAATTGTATTGCTAAGTTATCCCTATATACCAAAAATCAGACCTCTAGCTCTATTAGCTGGCTCAGAATTAGATATAGGCATGATAAATGAGTTGCAGGAACATGCAAAGGTCAAAGATCAAGTGGAATCCCCAAAATTGTGGAGTGGAATATGGTCCCCTACTGGCCATTGTCCAATAGACACTGGCTGTCTTGGACTTTAACATAGGCCAGAATAAGCCATTGCCATAGCTTAGCTTCAAAGGTATTGGGGAGGTCAAAGGTCATAGAAAAATCAGAAAAATAATACTTTAAAAATCATCTCATAATTGGCAAGAGCTGTGACCTTGATATTTGCATGAAGGAGCAAGACTATATGGTCTAAAAAGTGACTTGAGCAGAATTTTGATTTATCACTTTTTATGCAAGTGAGCTCAATTTTAAAGTTTATTATCAAAATGGCTGAAAGGTCACGTGACCTTTCGTTATGGTCATGTGACGAAACATTTTCTTTTGCTGACTTGTACCTGTGTACCAAATATTAAGTGTAGAGGTGCAACGGTGTTCGCGTGGTAGTTGGTGAAGTGCGACGGAATATTAATTATAATAATAATAATAATAATAATAATAATAATAATAATAATAATAATAATAATAATAATAATAATAATAATAATAATAATAATAATAATAATAATAATAATAACAATAATTAATATAAGTATTATATAGAAATAATAACGCGAATAATAATAGGTTCAATTTCCGTGAAAATTTCACCATAAACGTATTTTGGGTCGAAAAGACCAAATATGATATTAATTTCACTGCCCCATGTTTCAATGGTAACCATTTTAGGGGTTGAAAATTTCATTTTTTCTAATATCCAATGAAAAGTTACTTTGATTGATATGAAAATTATCTAACGGGGGGAGTTCGGGTGAGAGAACACAAAAACCAGACTTATTTTAATGTTTTGAGTTGCCATGGTAACTATTCTGGGATTGAAAATGTTACTTTTTCCCTAATTCCTATTAAAGAAGTATTGATTGATGTAAAAATTGATAATAAGGTTTTTCTGATTAGCACACCCAAAAAAATTACACTCATTTTAATGTAAGATGTTTCCATGGCAACCATTCAGAAGTAAAAATTACCAGTTTTTCAAATATTCCATCTAAAATCCAGGAATCAACAGAATGTGTTACTTTAATGGCATATTTTGGGTAAGAAAGACCAAATATCCAGTGTAAAAATCCAGTAATCAACAGAAATATTATACCAAAGGGTTATTTCGGATTAGAAAGACAATATATGATATCCATTTTTACTGCCCTGTGTTCCCATAGTAACCTATTTGCGTTTGAAAATATCAATTTTTTTCCAAAGTCCATTAAAAGTAATCCCAGTTATTATGCAAATACTCTCCTAAGTGTATTTATAAGAGCATGAACTCCATGTTCATTTTTGTTTTATGATTGCTTTTTTGTTTAAAACCATAGACCCACGAGAGGGTCTATGTTAAAACAAAATTCACTGTTTGTTATTTATTTTATGGATTTCTAAGTAACAACTTTTAGCATTTGTTCTATAATAATATTAATAATAATTTTAATTTCTTTGCCTTCATTCTAGAAAGAATAATAAAGATAATGTATATTTGGGCCATTTTGGTCAAAATTATGTTTTCCGTTATTTTAGTGTGTTCGAATTAATTTTACATAGACCAGAAATAATTTTTCAAGCATTTTTAATTGTGTTTCATGCAGTCATCCCAAATAAGTGTTATATAGTACTAACTTATTACACATTTATCGAATTAAGTTTATGCCTTCAAATTTATTTTATGTGCTGAAATTAATTCTACTAGTGTCCGAACCCAATCCTTATTATCACCCAATGTACCATTATATTTATCACAAGCAGTAACAGTAGCGCACACTTTTTTTGTTTTATTTAACCCTTTTCCTGCCAAGTCCATATTTCACTACCAGGTCAAGATGGTTAAAATTAATGAAACACAACGTATTCCATATGATGTATTTTAACATAATACTATACATTTGAAGGCTGTTGAAAATATAATACTGTAAAGTTGATTTTTTTTTGGACAAAAGATGCTATAACATACCAAGCCAAGTGGGTGAAAATACGTCATGTTTTGGCTCAATACCGCTTTTTACCGACTTGGCTGATGGAGAAGTGATACAGTTATTACTGTCTGGCAGGAAAAGGGTTAAAACAAACATAATTCACCGGTACTTATTTATTTTATGGATTTATAATTAACGACGTATAATAATCTTCATTTGATAATAATTTATTTTGATTTCTTTGCCTAATTCCTTGAAGAATAAAGAAGACAAATTATTTCTGATTGTTTAACTAAAGTAAAATTATGGCCATGTAGTGGTGCATTATTTTTTGTGTGACCTGGTGTGACCCCATAAACTCTATGATTCTGATGATAAGCTAGATCTCCCCTTTCCATGGTAGCAATGGCTAAATTTGAACATGGTCCCTGTATACCTTTAAACATTTTTTTAAACCCAGCAGGCCAAGACAAGGGGAAATATTACAAGTTAAATGTTTCATGTTTAATATTGCCCAGGGCTCTAAATTAACTTTTTTCCCTGGTAGTCCACTTGGGCAACCATATTCTGAAGTTGGTAGCCTGGTGACACTGGCTGGTAGCCCATGCATATTTTAGATCAGGGGTGTCTTTTTACGTTAACGAGACAAGAAAGAGCTATTTTACAACTGCCCATGAAGTGAATTTTCTAGTCTTTTGATGTGTATACTTGCACACCTTTAATGCCCAAGGAAACAGGTGTAATGGACAAACGTGGGACTCAAAAGTTTGTGACCTATTAACAACCCGTTTCACTCTCACAGTTGTATGCAAATTTTAAAAGTCGTCATGACAACATTACAACAATATGCCTTTTCAGCACTGAGACATACTCTACCAGGGCTAAAAATAGATAAAGTGTGTGTATGTGCGATGTATGATAGTGAGCATGCGTGCGTGAGTGCTTCACGAACTCTACAACGTGTTGAGCGGTCTCAGTCAGAAAAATGTAACAACTTAGCCGGCTATTGAACCACTCTTTTTTGGGAGTGGAGATTTAGCCGAGTGGTTCTGTCTGTGGCCTCTCAGCTAGGCGACTGATGCCGTATGTTGTGGGTTCGAATCCGATTGAAAACCATCCGTATAGACCGTGGCCCTTCTGTCTGGAGGAGGCATAATTTCCGTGTCATTGTGATTGATACATTATTATCAAAATGCAACGAGAATGCGTTTTTATTGGCCATCGTTTCCTGTGCCTGTCATTCAAGTACGTCAGTTCAGACATGGAAACTTTGTTGCAAAGTTCCACCGCATGGCCAGTCGTCTCCAGAACAAAGTCATACTATGGCAAATTTCTATGCCCAGCTGGGTTTGACTGCATTTATCTAGCTCGTCCCAAAGTGACGGACGCATCTTTCAACCTCTCAGCTTGGTGAAAAACGCATTTATAGATTCGCCAAAGGCCTGTGGACTCGCTTTTTTTGCACAATGCTACATGGACATAGGATAAAGTTGTTGAATACTCACTGTTTCAGTGAATTCGCCATGATGAGAGTTCTCAAATCAAAAAATGTTGCCGAGCTCAAATACAAATGTCTTCTCATTAAATTACGTCATTGTTATACAAGAGTTAGCATTCCAAAGTCTGTCTGTCACCCTGATTTTGGAAAAGGCCGACATTTCCATCAAAATGATTGAACGACGTGTAACGCAAAATTCCATCGCATATTATCTGGCAATATGTACAGTAGAAATACTGTATACCGTCCCTTCAGGTACGTATAAGCTTATATTCCACAAAATGGCCACAGGCGGCGTGAACTTTCTGAAAGGATTTCCTAAACGTCCTACTTGCAAGCAATATTACATTCAATGTTTAAAGAACGAACTTTAGATTAACTCAGATGATGAGAGTAGCACAACGTACTCTCTTTCAACCTTATCTGAAGAGGAAATATTGCAGAACCATGCAACAGTTTTGAGTGAGTTTGGCATCAAGTTAGCGCAAGATGACAAGGTATTACCTAATCTATATTGGATTCCTAAGATCCATAAGAATCCATATAAACAACATTTCATAGCTGGTTCCAGTAAGTTTACAACAAAACGCTTGTCACAACTTTTAACCATCATTTTATCAACCATTAAATCTGGTTTGGTACGGTATTGTGACAAAGTTTATGAAACTAGTGGGGTCAATCAAATGTAAAAAAAAGAACTCCAAAGAATTGTTACATATTTTACAAAATAACAAAACCATGTACAATTCAATCCACACATTTGATTTTTCAACGTTGTACACAACCATCCCACATAACAAACTTAAAGACAGGCTATCATCTCTCGTGAAGAAAGCCTTCTTTTACAAGAATGATAGTCGTAGGTATGAATACATTGCCATCAAGCGCAACTTGGGCTATTTCACCAACAACAGAGATGCCAAACTCAAATACAGTGATATTGAGATGATTCAAATGCTATACTTCATTATTGACAACATATTTATCAAGTTTGCTGGCATGACATTCAGGCAAACCATAGGCATTCCCATGGGCACAAACTGCGGCCCACTTCTTGCAGACTTATTTTTGTATTCGTATGAAGCAGAGTTCATACAATCACTTCAGAAATCTGGGTGTAAGAGGATTGCCAAACGATTTAACAACACCCACAGATATATCGATGATCTCATCAGTTTAAACAATCCTGGTATATCCAATTATCTACACCACATCTACCCAGATGATTTAGAAATAAAAGAAACAACTGCAAGTGTGGACTCGGCTTCATACCTAGACGTATTGTTTGAAATTAGACAAAATACACTATATACTAAGCTGTATGACAAAAGAGACGATTTCAATTTTGAAATCATAAACTTTCCCTTTTTGTCGAGCAATATACCATCATCTCCAGCTTATGGTGTGTATATTTCACAACTTCTTAGATACAGTAGAGCATGCAATTCATATGAAGACTTTCGAGTTAGACACAGCCTATAAGCTCAAAAGTTAGTGAGGCAGGGTTCTCAGAAAGTAAATTAGTGAAATCTACGGTAGATACGGAGATGTTCTATCAAAATATGACCTGTCTGTTACTCAAATGATGAGTGACAGCATACCAAATTTTGACTCACAAAAGTAATTTGGTGAATTCACCAAATAACAATGGATTTGTCGCTTTGGGTCAATCTTGACGGGTGCGGCTAGCTGGCAGGGTACGCTTACCCATTCCGTACACCTGGTACCACCACTATTTTGTGGTTCAAGATGACCCCATTGCTTTGTCATTTTCAATATTACCTTGAATGATAACGATTATTGGACCTGATTTGATGTCTATACATCAGAGAATGTCAGCGACAACTGGGCGATCTGTGGATGCAACACGAATAGTAAACGGATTACTCAAATGAAACCACAACAGAACATATAACAACAAAGCCGATTTTGCACACAGTCATCTGAAAGACTGTCGTTTTTTTTGTTCCAAAGTCAAATATTTGCTTCAATTAAAGGAAAAATGTATAGTTGTATGGTCTACAAAATGACCCCGCGGAATTTTGATTCGTTTCTTTTATGCAAATGAGGTTAATTTTAAGTTTTCAAGGCAAGATTGCAGCTGGGTCATGTGACCTGTCGCCATGGTAACAAAATAGCAAAATGTGAATTATGAGTTCTAACCATATGCCAAATATGAACTGAATTGGAACAACGGTGTCCAATTGAGAGGCGAAACCGTAGGGCGAACAATAATAATTATTATTATTAATCTTTATTTCAGGCCATGAATGCCCATAATATAAAAATATAGAAGCAAAAAAAATATACAGAAGTTAAAAAGAGCAAAAAACTTAATAAAGAACCTTTCTACAATGTTTCCAAAAAGCTGAATGAAAATACGAATCAGACTCTACACAGGTACGGATAACTGGGTTTTCACTCACGGACAGACGCTTACAAAATGCGAACAGCAGTCTTCGGTGAAGGGAAGCAAAATTAAAGATGTTCTTGGTCACAAAATTGTGACTGATACTGACGTCACGCTTCAGATCAAAAATCAACCTCAAGGCATTATTATAAGCTATCCTCAGTTTTGACATTAGTTTAGCACTAAAATTACACCACACGTTCAAACAATAAACACTATACAAAAACGTTAATTAAAAAGGACACATTTTACTTTCTGAGAGCACTGGCCAAAGTTACGAACAATAAAATTGGCTCTCGCATAAAAACTACGAAGCTGTCTTTGCATATCTGCATCGTCCTTCCCAGTGGAGGACATAATGTAGCCAAGATATTTCTTCGAACTTACAAATTTAAGAGAATTACCATACAAATATACATGAGGAATCCTATCCTGCTTCCAAGATTTCGGAAAAATAGCCAAACACTCAGTTTTCTCAGTATGAAAGAGAATATCATGCTCGTTACCATAGTGTTCACAAATGTTGATCAATTTTCGTAAAGCTTTCTCAGATGGACAAATCAAGGCTAGATCGTCAGCATAAAATAAGTGATTCATAATATGATTCGCTAAATAACATCCTACGCCAGCAGACTGTAGCTTACTACTTAACTGGTCTACATAAATAGCAAAAAGTTTTGGTGAGAGAATACTTCCTTGTCGTACGCCATTAGAAATTTGAAAAGGATTGGAATCAGCTGATGCCCAGTGGACGTAAAACAGCTGATTACTATACCAGTACTGCAAAATACGAATAATAAACAATGGAATGTTGCGACTGATCAATTTTCTAAACAAAGTCCATTGGTTGACCCTATCAAATGCTTTCGTGGCATCCATGAAACACAGAAAAACTGGCGAATTTTGCCTTTTATAAAAATCAACAATTTCCTTAAGCACAAAGATACACATGTCAGTAGAATGTTTGCTTTTAAAGCCGAATTGAAGAGCACTAGTTTCTATAAATGAATCAATCCTGTGTAAGATACATAATTCCAAAGTCTTCGAAATAGCTGTTACAATTGCAATGGGCCTATAGTTGTCAACGGATGTAAGATCTTTTGACTTATCTTTCACAATAGGGCATATCGTAGCATACATAAATGTGTCGGGTGAATAACCATGTATAAAGAAACTGGTAAAACACAAAGTCAAAAGAATGTATAAAATTGAGCTAGCATAAATCAAATGCTCTGCGGCAATGCCGTCTTTACCACTTGCTTTTCCCTTTTCAAGCATTTTAACACAACGAGTAATTTCGTCTACAGTAACCACCATATCTTTGTGAAAATCAATTTCTTTCAATGACGACAACACAAAATGCTTGTCATTGCAGTTTGAAACTGAGTTAAGCAGCTTCTTATAGTGGATGGATGATTTTAAACCGCGACAGTTATAAGAGATAAGACGTAAAGTCATGAACTAAAAAAGTTAATAGAATCTGCGGATGAGTATACCATCGGGCCAAATCGCAGGATTACGTACTTTGACAGCTGACTCGCGTGTGGTTTCAACAAGGAATGACGAGTAGGTATCAAACTTCGTCTTCAGCTGTTCACATTTAATGTGGACTTGGCAACGGCCGTTGATGTAGCGGATGACATCATTCGGGGTCGTATTTGGCGGTTAGGTTAGGGTTAGGGTTAGGGTTAGGGTAGGGTTAGGGTTAGGTTTTAGGGTTAGGGTTGGGTTAGGGTTAGGGTTAGGGTTAGGGTTAGGTTAGGGTTAGGGTTAGGGTTAGGGTTAGGGTTAGGGTTAGGGTTAGGGTTAGGGTTAGGGTTAGGGTTAGGGTTAGGGTTAGGGTTGGGTTAGGGTTAGGGTTAGGGTTAGGGTTAGGGTTAGGGTTAGGGTTAGGGTTAGGGTTAGGGTTAGGGTTAGGGTTAGGGTTAGGGTTAGGGTTAGGGTTAGGGTTAGGGTTAGGGTTAGGGTTAGGGTTAGGGTTAGGGTTAGGGTTAGGGTTAGGGGTTAGGGTTAGGGTTAGGGTTAGGGTTAGGGTTAGGGTTAGGGTTAGGGTTAGGGTTAGGGTTAGGGTTAGGGTTAGGGTTAGGGTTAGGGTTAGGGTTAGGGTTAGGGTTAGGGTTAGGGTTAGGGTTAGGGTTAGGGTTAGGGTTAGGGTTAGGGTTAGGGTTAGGGTTAGGGTTAGGGTTAGGGTTAGGGTTAGGGTTAGGTTAGGGTTAGGGTTAGGGTTAGGGTTAGGGTTAGGGTTAGGGTTAGGGTTAGGGTTAGGGTTAGGGTTAGGGTTAGGGTTAGGGTTAGGGTTAGGGTTAGGTTAGGGTTAGGGTTAGGGTTAGGGTTAGGGTTAGGGTTAGGGTTAGGGTTAGGGTTAGGGTTAGGGTTAGGGTTAGGGTTAGGGTTAGGGTTAGGAGTAAGTGGGCATTTATGTTACGTCAATTGGGCATTTTGTTACCTGAACTGGGCATTTTGGTTACCTCAACTGGGCATATGTTACCTCAACTGGGCATTTGCGTTACCTCAATTGGGCATATGTGTTACCTCAAATGGGCCTGTGAGACGTCAATTGGGCATATTTTTTTTTTCAATTGGGCATGTGTTACTTATCGAAAATTTTCATTTTGCTATTTCTTTTTGTTTTTTCTTATTTGGTTATCAAACTTGCAGGCTTTATACAGCTAGTCTGTATGTACAACCCTGCGGTTAAAGTTTGCGAACCCTCTTTTGTTAAGTATGTTTTTTCAAGGTTTTGCAGAGTCAACTGGGCATATATTTGTTAAGGCGGACGTCGCAATTTTTAGCATTCGGTCTATAGTCGATGAAAATATAGTTCTATTGCAATATATTTTTACAAAAGTCTACAATATTTTATACTATGTATGTCTACTTTGAAAAGATGCAACAAAAGTGTTTGTATCTGCATGTTGTATGTATACATGTATATAGATGCATTACCTTCTATCCTAACCTTTGACCTTTGAAGTTCTAAATTGGACGAATCTTCTATTCAGAAGCCAAGGAACATATAATTATGTCTAATCTATAATATATTGAAGATTCGAAAGTATATCTGTACAAATAGAGACACTACGCTGTCACAAAGTTACAAGGTAGTAGTGTATATATTAAAGAATTTCTAGGTTTTTGCCTATTTTACCCTAACTTCGGACATGCAACATAGGTACTTAACCACGCTTGTTTCTCAAAGTGCAACCTGTTTTGGAAAGAACAATATTTCACCTTTAACATGTTAAAGAATTAAAGTCAACGCTGTACAAATAAACGAACAGCACTGGCACAAGGAAAGCAATGTAAAAGTGATTCTTTCGTTTTTATGCCATGTTAACCTACGGGTAAAAATGTCGGATTTTTAGGTAAGTTTGCGACCTGTATTTGCGTTCGTCAAAAGGTTTGGATTCTAAAAGTGCAACCTTTTTTGGAACGAACAACATCTCTGCTATCACCAATAAACATCGTTGAGTGAAATATGTACGTATAAAGGAACAGTAGAGTAACATTCTTAGTGCCAAAAATAGGGTGTAGTCAACACGGTACATTCCGTATATGATTTCTAAGTTTTTGCCTATTTTACCCTAACTTTGGACATGCAACATATGTACTTAACCTCGTTTGTTTCTAGAAGTGCAACTAGTTTTGAGAAAGCCAGGCTATGATCTATTACGAATGAGAGCCATTAAGTGATATCTTCGAGAATAATCAAATGGCAGTGGCACAAATAGGGTGATGTCAACACCGTAAATTCTATTCAAAATTTATAAGTTTTTGCCTATTTTACCCTAACTTTGGACATGCAAAAGAGGTACTTAACCATGCTTGTTTCTCAAAGTGCAACCTGTTTTTTAAAGAACAACATCTATGCTATCACCAATAGACGGCGTTAAGTAAAATATGTACGCATAAAGGATTGGCAGTGTCACAAAATTTTTATGTAAAGGTACGAAGTTACGTATAGTAGGAAGTACGATAATTTAACGTTTCCGAACTTTTGTGACCTCATTACGCGATATCATTTGACACACTTAATATCAACCGATTTCAGAAGTGCAACATGTTTTGGAAAGATTATTAATTAGGCTATAATATATTGGTGACCCAAAGTGAAAGTTTGAAAAATAAACAAACAGGAGAGACATAAAGGAGACACTATTTTGTTTGGTCTGATCGCATCGACCGTTGGTTGACCTTTGACCTTTGTAATGTTATTGGTGGTTTACAAATATTATCCGATATTATCATTCAAGAGTAAAAAGTACAAAAATGATTCATCAAGTATGGGTCTTACGCCTCTGAAAACATAATGTGGGATAAGCGCTGTTGGACTTGACCTTTGACCTTTGTGTTGTAATATACTTGGTAGTCTCCAAATGATATCCGATATTAGCATCCAAGTTTCAAAAGTATAAAAGTGACTCGCTAAGTATGGTTTTTATGCCTCTGAACACAAAATGTGGGATCAGCGCTGTTGGGCTTGACCTTTGACCTCTGCGTTTTAATGTACTTGGTTGTTTGCAAATAATATCTAATATTATCAATCTAGTGTCAAAATTATAAAAATGATTCATTTAGTAGGGTTCTGACACCTTTGAACACGTAATGTTCGATCTGCGCCTTGGGCGTGACCTTTGACCTTTGTGTTGTAATGTACTTGGTGGTCTGCAAATGATATCCAATATTATCTTTCAAGTGTAAAAATACAAAAACGATATATTTAGTATGGTTCAAACGCCTCTTATTAGATATGGGGATCAGCGCTGTTGGGCTTGACCTTTGACCTTTTATGCTCTAATGTACTTGGTGGTTTGCAAGTTATATCCGATATTGTCATTCAAGAGTGAAAAGTACAAAAATAATTTATTTAGTATGGTTCCAATGCCTCTAAACACGTAATGTCAAACCAGCGTTCACGACCTTGACCTTTGACCTTTTATGTTTTTATATACTTTGTGGTTTGCAAATGATATCCGATATTAGCATTCAAGTATAAAAAGTGCAAAAATAACTCATTTAGTAAGGTTCCAACGCCTCTAAACACGAAATGTCGCATCAGTCTTCATGACCTTGACCTTTGACCTAATGTGTCGGACTTTTAAGTTTTGTTTAGAACATTGATCTGACAACAAGTCCTGAAAATTTGAGGACGATATCTTGTCAGGAAGATAAGTTATGTCACTGTTTTCAACCATTGCATTGAAAACTGTATCTCCAAAAAATAGAACTTTTTCCTGGTTTTCAGGTTGGGCAACCCTTTACCAATATGTAAATTTTCGACTAAGATGCTCTTCTGCTGCTTATACAGGGGAAGCCGCAAAACTACATAACCGTCCAACTTTTGGGTAGTGTAGACAATATGACAAAATGTTGCTGTTGGCCTCTATTAACATTTTTTAATTTTAAATTAACATTCTTCACAGTTAGAGGTCAATCTTTGAAATCGCAATGCATTATGGGTGTGCCAAACCGTAGTAAGACTTTTACTTGCATAGCATATATACTCTGGTTTAAGCTCTTCTCAGTCAATTGTGCCAAACCCTCTCAGAGCCTAACTCTATCGCTTTTTTCTCTGGCATTTATTCACTGAGACTGTTTAGCTCAATTTATACTCTTCAAACGAGTTAATTAATATCAGTCACTGTCTTAACTCTCCAGAAAATTTCGTTTTTCTCGAGATTAAACATTTAGCTCTGATTAAACTCTACAGACGAGTTGTTATATCTGTCCTCTGTCTAAACTCCAGAAAATTTCGTTTTTCTCGAGATTCAACATGTCATCGTCCGATTCATATGATGACTCCGTTCGTGATTCTGAATACATACCCTCTTCTTCTGAATCTCAGTCTGACGATGAGCTACCTCGTCAAAGCACGATTATAAACCCACGTGCTGGGCAATCTAGTCTGAGTGGCAAGAAAGCTAAAGAAAGTAAAGTTCGATCTTCTGTATGCTCAGTTGCTGGGCCATCTAGTCTGAGTGGCAAGAAAGCTAAAGAAAGTAAAGTTCGATCTTCTGTATGCTCAGTTGCTGGGCCATCTGGTAGCAGCAGCAGCAAGGCTGCTAAACAAACCAAGGTGGTTAGATCTTTAAAGAAGAAGGGGGGGAAAGGGAAAAGAAATCAACGAAAAAAAATGAAGTGTTCCTACACTGGATGCACTGCTCAAGTGTACAATTTAAAACGGCACTTCGAGCAGTACCATGACCTGTCACTGACTGAAGCAAAAGATAGAATGGCTGAATACAAAAGCGGGCGGGCCGAAAGGGCTTTAAGATCAGGCGGGGAGGACCGCATCTACAAGAATTGTCCCATCGGCAACTGCCCTGCTAAGGTTAAAAGATTAGACCGGCATATTACACAGGTTCATGGTATTGCTCAGGGCAGTCAAGAATTTCGCAACATCCTATTCAGCATGGCTAAATACAATAAAAAAAAGGGCCAAATGCGTCGATGGGACGCAACACGCGGTGGTGCTATCGATGACAGTGATAATGACACTGAGAGAGCGGGACCAAGGGCAGAGGGCCAAATACGAAGACGTGAAGTATCACGTGGTCGCATTGTGGCCGGGAATGATAATAATACACAGAGAGAGCATCAAAGTGGGGGAACAGGGGCAGAGGGGAATGTAAGAGGAAGAAAAAGACAAAGAGAGGAGAGGGTGAAAAAGGGCAGGAGAGGAAGTAGAGAAGGACAAGGTAAAAGACAGAGAGAGAGCAGTGTGGGAAAACGCCCTCTAGCTAGTGCTCAGAAAGAGAAAGAGAAAGAGAGAGAGATGGAAGAGAGGGAGATGGAAGAGAGGGCTAAAAGAGCGATTGAGACAGAAGAAACAAGGAAAGAATTGAGGGAAAAAAAAGCAAGAGAGATAGAGAAAAGAGGGAGGGAAGAGAGAGTGGAGATGTTATCACCTTTAAAGTTCCAAAAACAAAGACTGGATTTGACATCCCAGTTCCGAAAATGGTGCAAGAGCATCGATGGGGGTTTAAGGACCCCCAAGGCTGCTCTACAGCATGCATCACAAGTTTCGCTGATGTTAAAACATTTAGGCTCAGTGAGGCTCCTCGATGACCGTGTGCAAATGAGAGAAAATCTTGAAAAACAGCTAGGTAAATATCAGGCTTCAACAGTCAGAAGCTATCTGTATTCACTTACAAGTTTTTACCATTTCATACAAACGGAACATAGAGGAATGTTAGAAAATGCTGCAGACATGGCACGTCAGTGCAAAATATGGGCAAAGAGTCTGCTGAAAAAGGTACAAGAACGGAAGGCAGTATTTCAGGAGAGAGAGAAAGAGAAGCTGATAACAGCTAAGGAAATGATAGCTTATGAAAACTGCCCACAGACAAGGACTGTTTTGAAATTGTTTTCAAAATATAGAGCAAAAATATAGAGCAAGCAAAGGTAAAAACACAATTCCAGAGGCACATCTGGCTCTGATGAGGGGGCATTTAATGGTCCAGGTATGCCTTGACAATGCCCAGAGGTCGGGGGTGTACAACAATATTACGATTCAAGACACCCGCCGTGCATCACCTACGTCAGAGGGATATATAATTACCATTTCAAAGCATAAGACTGCGCGAACATCCGGTGCAGCAAGAGTCGCACTGACTCCAACTCTACATCTCTTATTTAAAACTTATATTGACAAAGTGTTGCCCAGAACTCCAGCAGGAAATAGCGAAGAAGAAGAGCTTTTCCGCACTTACATGGGCCAGCATTACGATTCTTCCAACTTTGCGAAAGTTCTGAACACGGCATGGAAGGCATCCAAAGTTTCCAGGAAGGCATTAACAACCACAATTGCCAGAAAATCGATCGTGACCCAGGTCTTAGATCTAAGACCAGATTTGGCCAAATCTCTGGCTTCCCATATGGGTCACCGTGAGAGTACCCAAGCAGCGTACTATTCTCTCACCAAAGGGATTAAGGAAAGGAGAGTGCAAGGGTGACTGCCCAGGCAAGAAAACTCAGGTTGGCGATAGCTAACACTGAGGAAAAGAAGAAACAAGCCGTAAAAGAAACCAGGGCAGCAACTGATGAGGCTCTAGATGAGGCAGTTAGCATCTCTACGGATATCATTCCACCGAGCCTATCGCCAAGAACATGTTCTCCGAAGCTCGCATTTAGTTTTGCCAAGAAAAGTAACATGGAAAAAGCACAAACAACTGAAGAGGGCGAACAAACAGCCAAAGAAAATACCATCGAAAAAGCACAAACAACCGAAGAGGGCGAACAGACAGCCAAAGAAAATACCATCAAAAGAGCCGAAACAACAAAAGAGGCAGAACCGATGGGAGCAGGTGGAGGAGAGGATACATTAACTCAGCAGCGTAGTCAGGAAGATGACGAAGTAGTTTTATTTGCTCGTCCGTCGGAAGAACCACCAAGATTGCCCTTTGATGAAGACCAACTAGTTGAATCACGAATTGTACCCAGGAGACTATCAGACGACGAGGAGAGTACCGTGTCGAGCCTCTTTTCAACAAGTAGCCAGGTAAGTTCTAGTTTTTTTCTCTTCTAGTTACAAGTATGTATGTATGTATGTATGTATGTATGTATGTATGTATGTATGTATGTATGTATGTATGTATGTATGTATGTATGTATGTATGTATGTATGTATGTATGTATGTATGTATGTATGTATGTATGTATGTATGTATGTATGTATGTATGTATGTATGTATGTATGTATGTATGTATGTATGTATGTATGTATGTATGTATGTATGTATGTATCTATGTATGTATGTATCTATGTATGTATGTATCTATGTATGTATGTATGTATGTATGTATGTATGTATGTATGTATGTATGTATGTATGTATGTATGTATGTATGTAATCAATAATTCCTATTTTTTATTATATCACACAGGGAAAGAAACACGCTCGTCGGAGCTTTACAGAGTGGCAAGTCAATCTCCTACAGCGAGAGTTTGCAAAAGAAATAAGCCAAGGGATGATCCGACAGCCGGTGGTAAGAGAGAGGATCGCAAACAATGAAGAGCTCCGTGAGGCCTTTAAAGATCTGGGCAGCAAACAGATCGCTGACAGGATCAGAGTGTTTATCCGCAAAGAGAAGAAGTAGTCCAGTTGATGAAGAAGATTTAAACGAAGACAAATATATTAACCACACTAACATACACACATACACGACCAGCGTGTGTGTTTTATGCGTGTGTATATGTTTGTTAAAACATGTAATACATGTAAGTATGATTGTAATTGTGAATGCTCCGGCATTCATACTTACAATCACTACTACATACTTAACATGTTTTAACAAACATACACACACGCATATAACACACACGAGTGCACCCATCAACACTAACATGTTACATGTTCAAAAAAAAAAAGACAGCCAGAGTAAATAAAGTTTTGGTGCTGTCCAATAGGCAACAACTTTGAATCGAAGATGATTTTAAACTCTTCATTTGAAGATGTTGTTGTTGAAACATGCACAAAATCGTCATAAACATACAAGATGATGGACGAGAAGAAGGAAGAGGACAAGCCCATGAGGTAAGTATATTGGTAGGTACGTAGGTAGGTATATAGGTATATTGTCACATCGCCTTGTCTGATTCGACAAGTGAAACCTTTTTTGGAGAGAACAACGTCTCTGCTATTACCAATAGACGCCGGTAAGTAAAATCTTTACATATAAAGGAACGGTAGTGTCATAAACCTTTTAACTAGAGGTAAGGTTGTACGTGAAGTTTGAAGTTTTATATGCAAAAATTCTAGTGTAACATTGGGTATACATCATAAATATTAAAATATGTTTGTTTCTAAAATGCAACTTGTTTTGGAAAGGTAAGTTTATGGTCTATCATAAAATCGAGCCATTAGGTGGTATCTTTGAGAATAATCATATGACAGTGGAACAAATAGGGCGATGTCAACACGGTAAATTCTGTTAAAAATTTCTAAGTTTTTGCGTATTTTACCCTAACTTTGGACATGCAACATAGGTACTCAACCTTGTTTGTTTCTAAAAGTACAACCTGTTTTGCAAACTACAACATCACTGGTATTACCAATAAACATCGTTTAATAAAATCTGTACGTATAAAGAAACGGTAGTGTCACAAACTTTTGAACTAAAGGTATGGTGGTACGTATAGTTCGATATTGGAAGTGCTGAAATTCTAGAGTAGCATACCGTAACTTTGGATATACACCATGCATATTTAATTTAGCTTGTTTCTAAAAGTAAAACTTGTTTTGAATAGACAATATCATAGTCTTTCAGGAATAAGAGCCATTAGGTGATGTCTTTGAGAATAATCAAATGGGAGTGGCACAAAGATGGTGATGTGAAAAAGGTAAATTTTGTTCAAAATTTCTAAGTTTTTGCGTATTTTACCCTAAATTTGGACATGCAACATAGGTACTCAATCTTGTTTGTTCCTAAAAGTGCAACCTGTTTTAGTAAGTATAGGACCCGTACTGTTGTCACTTATAGTCATTAAGTCATATCTTCTAGAATAAGGGAATGGCAGTGTCTCAAATAAAGAGATCCGTAACCCTAACTTTGAAATTTCAGCTAGGGTATAAGTCATTAGGGTTGACCTAAAATGTATGTTCCTGATCTACCATTCCTACAAAACTTCGGTGGTATGTAGCCAAATAACCTTTGCATCTGACCTCAAAAGTTGAGGGTCAAAGGTCAAAGTTCACTTAAGTTGCCATATGTTCACTATTGACACGGGATCCAACAATACAATCTGCTTTGATCTTAAAAGTGCAACCTGTTTTGGAAAGACAAGGTCCTATTCTATAAATATTGAAAGCCATACGATGAAAACATAAACAATAAACAAATGACAGTGACACAAACAAAACAATGTCATTTACTTAAAGATACCATATGCCCAATTGAGGTAACGTTGTATGCCCAGTTGAGGTAACGTAATATGCCCAGTTGAGGTAACTCGTATGCCCAGTTGAGGTAACTCATATGCCCAGTTGAGGTAACTCATATGCCCAGTTGAGGTTACATATGCCCAGTTGAGGTAACTTGTATGCCCAGTTGAGGTAACACATATGCCCAGTTGAGGTGATGTTGAATATAGTCTAAGTTGAGGTAGAGATATTGACACTTGACCTTGTCCGATTCCGGAAGTGCAACCTGTTTTGGGTAGAGGGGGACCTATTCTATTGTTATCTGAAGCCATGAGTTCATATCTCTAAGAATAAGGAACTGGCAGTGGCACAAAAAAAAGAAGTCCGGAACCCTAACTTAGAAATTTCTGTATGGTATAAGTCATTAGGGTTGACCTAAAATATATGTTCCTGATCTACCATACTCACAAAACTGCGATGGTATGTAGCCAAATAACCTTTGCACCTGACCTCAAAGTTTGAGTGTCAAAGGTCAAAGTTTAACCAAGTTTTGAAAGTGCCCACATGTTGACAAGTGACACAGAATCCTGCAGCACACACTGCTCTGATTGTAAAATTGCAACCTGTTTTGAAAAGAAAAAGTCCTATTTAATAAATAATAACAGCCACAGAATGTAAACATAAATAATAATCAAATGACAATGACACAAACAAATCAATATCAAGACATAATATGCCCAATTGAGGTAACGTTGTATGCCCATTTGAGGTAACGTACTATGCCCAGTTGAGGTAACTCATATGCCCAGTTGACGTAACTCATATGCCCAGTTGAGGTTACATATGCCCAGTTGAGGTAACTTGTATGCCCAGTTGAGGTAACACATATGCCCAATTGAGGTGATGTTGAATATAGTCTAAGTTGAGGTTGGGATATTGACACTTGACCTTGTCGGATTCCAAAAATGCAACCTGTTTTGGGTAGAGGGGGACCTATTCTATTGTTATCTGAAGCCATGAGTTCATATCTCTAAGAATAAGGAACTGGCAGTGGCACAAAAAAAAGAAGTCCGGAACCCTAACTTAGAAATTTCTGTATGGTATGAGTCATTAGGGTTGACCTAAAATATATGTTCCTGATCTACCATTCTCACAAAACTGCTATAGTATGTAGCCAAATGACCTTTGTATCTGACCTCAAAGTTTGAGGCTCAGAGGTCAAAGTTCACTAAAGTTTTGAATGATGCCAACCTGTTCACAAATGATGCAGAATCCTTCACCATCAAGTGCTCTGATTGTAAAAGTGCAACCTGTTTTGAAAAGAAGAGGTGCTATTCTATTAATAATGAAAGCAACAGAGTGTAAACATAAATAATAAACAATTGTCAGTGGCACAAACAAAGCAATGTCAAATGATAATATGCCCAATTGAGGTAACGTTGTATGCCCATTTGAGGTAACGCTATATGCCCAGTTGAGGTAACTCGTATGCCCAGTTGAGGTAACTCATATGCCCAGTTGAGGTAACTCATATGCCCAGTTGAGGTTACATATACCCAGTTGAGGTAACTTGTATGCCCAGTCGAGGGTAACACATATGCCCAGTTGAGGTGTTTATAAACGTAGTATAAGTTTGCATTACCCGATTCAAGAAGTGCAATACGTATTTAATAGAGCAACACCTGCTGTGTAAACACCGAACCCTACGATCTGAAAAACATAAACAGTAAACACATGAATGTCAACAGACTTACAGGTATGATATGCCAGTTGAGGTAACGTTATATGCCCAGTTGAGGTAACCCACATGCCCATTTGAGGTAACGCATAGGCCCAGTTGAGGTAACCAAATATGCCCAGTGGAGGTTACATATGCCCAGTTGAAGTAACTCATATGCCCAGTTAGGGTTAGTAAGTAACAATATGCCCAGTTGAGGTAACGCTATATGCCCACTTGAGGTAATTTTAGGTGAAATGAAACATAGTCTTAGTTGAGGCACTCATATTGTTACTTAACCTTAACCGATTTCAAAAGTGCAAAACTGTTTTGGATAGATAATTACCTACTCTATTGTCATCTAAAGCCATGAATTGAAATCTCTGAAAATATGCAAATGGCAGTGATCCGAACAACGTTATGTCAACTTGGTTAATTCTTACCAGAATGATGAAATTCCCGGGTAGCATACCCTATTTTTGAACATGCATCTTGCAAACTTAACTCAGTTAGTTTTTAAAAATGCGACTTGTTTTGGAAAGGAAATTTAATGGTTTATTGATACCTCGAGCCGTGTATTGATATCTCTGAGAATAAACAAGTGGGAGTGGCACAAATAAGGTGATGTCAATATAGTATATTGTGTTCAGAATTTCCAAGTTTTTACTTATCTTACCCAAACTTTGGACATGCATCATAGGTACTAAATCTTGTTTGTTTCTAAAAGTGCAACCTGTTTTGGATAGCATATACATCAATCTATCATCACCTGGAGGCATGTTGCAAAATCTTAAGGAATAATGAAACGGCAGTGGTCCAAACAAAGTGGTTGTCCACATGGTTGAATCCTGGGATTTTAAAATATAAACAGCAAAAAAACTATGTTAACGGTCGAATTTTGCCACAAAATTTACATGACATGTAGGCGCATCAATGATGTACATATCCTGTAAATTTGGAGTTCAAAGATCAAAAAACAGCAAAGATATGGCCGATGCGACATTTCAGAAAATCGTTAACATAGGGCCCTATGGGAACCCTAACCCTAACTGGGCATATGTTACCTCGTCCAGAATTTTTAAATAACTAAAAAAATCTTAAAGATATCCCTTTCATCTCTTTATATGTTGTAAAACTAAATTTTTCCTTTCTGCCTACGCAAGGATTTTGAAAATCGACCAAGAAAAAGTGTCAAAACATTTGTGTCAAAGATGGTGTCGATCCGAAGTCCGACCGCGAGACAAAGTCATTTTTTGGTCTAA